>NC_088603.1:62400345-62532845 GCF_036013475.1 Columba livia | reverse complement strand
TTTGCAGATGTCTGCTCCAGACACCACTGACATTTTTTTTTCTTTTTTGTTTTTTTCCTTCCCTTTTATTGGTTTAGTAACCTCAATAACTTAAAGAATCAGTCAAGTCAGCAGGAGTTAAGAGAAATTTATGGAAACTACCAAGCAGAGTGTATTTGACGTGTTGTAAAATGACACATTAGGGGAGGGACAAAAAAGAAAATGTAAGATGACTTCATTCGGAATACAGGAAGTAACTAAAAGCAAGCAAATTAAATCATCCCACACCACCAACGGAGTGTAAGAATTTGCTAAGTGTCAGTAATTGAAGATGCATAGCACTGAGACCTGTGGAATAATCTTGTGAGATTCATGAAATGAAACACATTAGGTATGATTTGACAGGGCTCTACAAATAATTTTCTGTTGAATCATCCTGAAGTGGGACAGAAATTTGCACTACCAATTTCCATGATCTCTAAGTGGAGTGGAGGTAGAACTCTGCTCTGTGAAGAGAGGCAATTGAAAACATGGTCCTTATTTCTTTCATGTTAAAAGTGCTTCATGTAGCACATACTGGCACAGCACTATTCCTGTCATTGAGATTTGCATAAAAGGTTTTCTTAACTTCACTATTCTCACCTTGTCTCATCCTGTGACTGAACTGATGACCCATTCGACCAATATGAGTCACCTTACTGAAGATGTCATTATGACGAGCTCAGATGACAATATAAGAAACAGAAGAGTGGAAAATAATAGAATGATTCTGCCCTGAGAAGAGAATGTGCATAGTCTACAAGTTGCAGGACAGTACTATCTGGAAGAAGTACACTAACAAGACATGCACAGATTTGCTGTCACTGAGTTCCTTGATCCCTCTCCTGTTATCTCCAATTGTCCTTCTTTATGGCTGAAAACTATGCCCAGTGACAATTACATCCCAAATTGCTGCCTTCTGAAGTGAAATCTGAACAGGTTTTATGCCATCTATAAAACACCCTGTGCAGTCCATTTTGTGAAAAGTCTCTTGCTTAAGCAAGGTCAGGTACAAATGGTACTATTTGATCACACTGGTCCTGCTGTGCAAGATACCCGCCAATGAATGGAGACAAGAAGGTATTGCAATTTTACCAATTAATAAGCATTAATAGAGAGTCCACTTGATTAGAAGTGAGATTCCTTTGTTATACATAACCATTACAATTTATAGTGGAATTTTAGTTCCATCCTTCAACTTGATTTCTCTGACAATACAACACAAATGAGTATTCTGACAGCTTCATGACAGTTACCTTCTTCCCCAGTCATCTTCCTTGTCTGACCTTGACCTATAGATAGACTTTAGCATTTAGTGATACTGTGGTTTGTGGTAGCAGTAACCACAAAACAGGATCTTCCCAGTGGCTTCAAGCCAGAGTGTTACTCAGTAGCTAATGCTTGGACTGGAATGATAACAGATATGGGTGAAAAAATCTGAGATTTTGCATTTCTGTTAGTTTGAAATAAGAAGAAATATCTACACTACCTTTGATTTTGCAAATTGTCTTTGATTCTGCAAAGCATTTTTTTCATGGATCTAACATCCATTAATGTCTCAGTTGTATAAATATGAAAAACATTCTACCTAGAAAAAAATCAATCTTGAGTTCTTACTTTTCTTTTTCCCAACACCATTTTATCACAAGAAACCCTTTATCGAAAGCAAGGAGTCAAATATTGCTTCAGGAACAATAATCCACTGCAATACATTGCATCATAAATGCAAAAAAGGGCAAACTTTGACCCATCCTTACAACATCTATCTTCTAGCAAACCAATAAACTAAGTCTGCACTCAGTTATCATCAAAATTTACCCTTCACTCCACATAATACCTTGCATAATTTCCCAGGTAGGAAATGTCATAATGTCATACACTTGATCATTTTAACCATGCAAGCTTGGATTGTTGTTATGGTGGTGCAACCTGACACTTTTGGTAAACTTTTGTTGCATGAATATTGTAATTTTGTTTCCACAGTGAAATTTATGATGTGTTGACCATTCTTTAATAAATATATTCTCATCACTACATAGCTAGCGTGCAGATGATTCCAGACTTAGGCCTCAGACAAACAAATGAAGTCCATCACTGTTTTAATACACTGAAAACATTGGTGACAAAATATTAGGCTAATGTTTGTCATTATTGTCTCCATTCTCATGGCCCTGTGAATTCTACTGTTCTTAAACTATTATTGCTCTCATAAGAAAAATCAAATTGCTCAATCCAGCATGTGATGGCATCTTCCTTTCACAGAAGACCTGCCCAGTCCAAAGATTCCCAATTTGTGACTGGTCTACTAGCTCAAAACAAGATGAATTCCCCTTAGTGATACAAAACTACACTAATTTTTAACTGTAAAATAATTTGAATTTATTTTATAAGTATTGACATAATGATAAAAAGGTAAGCTACCTCTAGAACATGCAAAAAGACTTTGATTAAATATTTTTGAAGGATTTTCATATGCTATAAAAGTTGTTCTTAGGCATTTTCTTTACCCATTATGCAAATAGGTCAACTTATTAATAATTCAAATAGGCAATGCATTAATAATTAGGGTCCCCCATTACATATCTGACCTTTAATTGAATTCTATAGAAAGAGACTGTGAAAAACGAGCCTCTTGATTTATGCTAAGAATAAAGGTTAAAAAGCGTTTTCCTAGTAGATTTAATTTTTATCATTATTGCTTAAGCAGAAACATTGAGCTAAAGAACTTTTTTCTCAGTTCAAACTGTTTTTTAAGAAAGACTACTTCTAGGAAAAAAGTATAAAGATATATTCATTTATGCGTAGTTTAGTACAATGGACAAGTGATATCGCAATCATAGGTACTTCAGAGGCTTGAAAAAATTCAACCCTTTACCTCTTATACCTCTTTGCCAAATGACCCATGGGCTTCATGATTATATAATTCTTATCACTTAACTAATTCTTCTTCATAAGTCTTCTTATTAACTTCATCATAATGTTTAAAGGTAAAAGCATGATTACTTCCATTTGTAGAAAAACTGACAAACTGCTACAGACTGTTGCAATACTGTGAGGACACTGCTTCTGTGATTATTTGGCCTTCTGTTCTTAGACCTTCCTAGAAAAGTTGTGTCTGCAATGCAATTACAACTTTGCAAACAGTATTATGTCTTGTAAATATCAAGCAAAGCCATAATCAAGGTTGATTAGAATACCCTTAAGAAAAAGGAAGAGCAATAGGAAAAATGCCTGGGAACACAACAGAAAACAAGGGTTTTGTTGTTGTTTTTTTTTCCTAAAAGGACTAGAAGAATGTTTTATGTATTTAGAAGAACAGTAATCAGCTTGGAAAAAATCTGCTATACATCCTTGTTGCAGACAGAGTACATTCAGCCTAAATGCAAATAGACAGCTGTTGCCTGAAAGCCGTTGTGTCATAATAAATATTTTGACTTCTAATTTCATAAAGATCTGAAGTCCAACAAACACTTGGATGTCCCAACAGAAAAGGTTACACGTTGGCTGGTAAATCAAGAGTACTATTTGGTACTGTAGTGCACAGCAGAATCAATTATTGCTATACAAGCTGTCACATCGGTACAATGCTCTATAAAAGGTTGTAGCTTTGAGAAACTACAAATGTATCAAATTATTAGGTACTATCCATTTCAACAATTAAAGATGCTTTATCATAGTTATACGCTTTGAATATAATTAAAAGATCACAGCCTCTCTGTTCCTTAAAGGAATAAGAATAACCAAATGCCCGTTAGCTCCCACTGACGGTATACACGTCCAGCACTGGAAACCTCACCATCAGCTTTTGGCTAACTGGAACCTTTAACAGTACTCATTCCTGTAAAATTGATTTTTCCAAGTTATCGATCTGAATAAACAATAAACTACCCCAGCCATGACCACGTGGAACAGCAACTTTGCAGGCCTTTTGTCAATCCCACATATAAACTGTGAAGGAGTTGCACATGTCTGCATTTTCATGGTACAAATTCAAAACCAACCTGAGTCAGACAGTCACCAGTTTAACCTAGAAGAAGTTACATGCCACGATAACAATAATACCACTATAATTTACCAGCTTCCAGAAAACACATTAGAAATAAGAAGCTTTGTGTCCAAAAGGGCTGGCATTTCTGAGCTCACTTGCAGCAAAACGCTGCTGCAAGGCCTAGTGCTCTGCTTGCCTGAAGGGCTGCTAAGTTCATTTTTGCAGTATGATATACATTATACAGACTTAAATTGTCCATTGCCTGAAAAGCACTAGAGCCAGGAGAGTTTCAATTATGGTGAAAACGAACTACAACTAATGTTATGAAAGGACCAGCAGCTCCCTCATTACTGGGCACAGCATGAAACTTCCTACACAGGATTTAACAATATCACACCTACAACTGCGCCAGAAGAGCTGGGAAGTGAGTTGGATACATAACAGCCAAGATGCTCAGAGGTCTTAGCACAAGCTGCACCTTGGCCTGGTGTGGGTACATCAGTCTTTGTACACTCATGGAACAAGGAGGACTCGTTGCTTCTTAAAGCCAAGTGCACCCGTGACACCTTCTCAATAATGGTAAAGTTTGTTTTGTGCGCTGGGTTTTTTTTTGGTGTTTTTTTTTTTTTTTTTTTTTTTGCGGTTGTTGTTTTTTTTTTTTTAATTTCTGTCACGAAGACACTCCAAAAGTCAATTTTAGGCAGACGAGAAGTTCCAAACCAGAATTTACTCTAGCCAGGAAAGTGTAGCCAAGTGATTATACAATTATTTAGCACTCTGACAACATAAATACAGATTCGGTATCAGTTGAGGAGATTATTGGGGTACGACAACATAAAAATAATGAGGATCCACCACGTGCCCATGTACAAGAAACAAAAACAGAGGTTTCTCACTCATGGGTACTCACAAGAAATAATCACTCACCTGGGTTAGGCAAAGGATCACACTTGCCTGGGTTAGGCAAGCACTCATTCAAGGATATATTCAGTAGTGAAAAACAACCAGTCAACACAAGAGGAGATGAGGTGCTCTCCATCCCAGGAAGTCTCCTTAGACAGTGTCACAGTGTCCCAGTTTAAGGGGAAGGCTCCAGTTCACAGACCTGCTGCTCCGAGAGTAACTCAAAGGGGTCTTCAGTGGGAACCTTGTTTTATAGCCTCGTCTGATCTGGCTGTGGACATTACAACATGGTCCAGAAGCTTCTCAGCTTCTCTGGGCATGTCCTTTGTGAGGACCCTGTCAACTGATTGAAGGTCCCAGCCCACGTGTCCCCCAACTGGGTAGAGGTGAAGGAAGTGGGAGGATGTGACTGTCAGCACCTTAGCAGCCACCCTAGATGTGTGTGTTGGGACAGGAACAATGGGGCACAAAAGGTGCTAAGGAGCCACTAACTGCCCTATTGAGGGGGGATGTGCAACTGCCACAATTTCTGTAAGTGGAACAAATGGCAATGTAGTAGAATTACAGTGTTTCTCCCCCTTTACCTTCTTCATCTTATTGGCTAACTACCTGCTTAGGCTTAGGATAAAATTTATAGGTGGAGCTTGTTCATAACTCAGCCTGGAGCATTCCACCTTCCAATGAAGTCTCGTCTGGGACCCCTGATTGCCAGTGCTTGCACCATACTCTTCCTTTCTGCAGTCAAGCTATGCCACAAACAACTCAGGCAATTAACAAAGAAGAGCACCTCAGCACAAATTTAAAAGTTTATTTAGTACTATCTGTTACTCTTCACCAATTTATTTTTTTAATAGCTTTTTATACATAAATTCAAATTAATTGAAAAAAATTTCCCTACTCTAGCCTGGAAACCGAACTGTGTGTGTCCACAAGTATTTTGCCACTTACCAGCAGTATTGCTAAAGCTTTATGTCTGCTGCTGTGGGCACATACAGTTAAGTGCACATAATATTTTAGAAGGTAAACTCCAGAAACTGCAGCATGACTTGGAACATATCTCTGCATTCTAAGACATCAGACGAAGATTTTTTTTTTTACTGTAACAAAACTTATTCTTACTTTTTCACAACTCTGCCATTACTTAAGTTACAGCAAAACTGCCCTGAAGACTAGTCCCCACAAGTGCAACAAGTTCTTTGTGGTGTCGGGGGAAAGACAGAATAAGAGTAACTGATTTGTTTCATGGATTGGAAGTGTTTTCAATATATTTTGATTTTTCTGAAGCAATTCCCCCTTTCAATTTGATTGTACTTGTACTAGATACAAGTGGCAGACACCATTTAAAAGGAAAAGGCCAGGGAGGGGGGGCAGCTAGAAATGTCATTATTCTGCTCTGTTGCCATCTGTTTCATCTATGGAAGAAAAAATCCCTTGTATTTCATTATGAAAAAGGTTGCAGAAGTGCAATTGATTTGTTAAGAAGTAAAGACTCATTATCATTCCAAAGACTGGAATTGTGGTCATTCCCTTGGACTCTCTAGATACCAAAGAAACCCCCCAGCTGCTGTTAGTCTAAATTGACCCACAAAAGACTTTTCACAGATGACCATCCCCTCAGTCTGATAATGTACCAGTGAATCCTCAGCAGCAACAACTAGGATATAACTACCTGAAGGGAAGTTATAGCCAGGTGGGGATTGGTCTCTTCTCCCAGGCAGTTAGCAATAGGACAAGGGGGCATGGGCTTAAACTCTACCAGGGGAAATTTAGGCTGGATATTAGAAAGAAATTCTTTACAGAGAGAGTGATCAGGCATTGGAATGGCCTGCCCAGGGAGGTAGTGGACTCGCCGTCCCTGGAGGTTTTTAAACTGAGATTGGACATGGCACTTAGTGCCATGATCTAGTAAACGGACTAGAGTTGGACCAAGGGTTGGACTCGATGATCTCTGAGGTCTCTTCCAACCCAGTCGATTCTGTGATTCTGTGATTCTGTGATATAAGCTTAGCTATGTTCTCATGCCCCAGTATTTCAGACTCGGCCTTGCATGTATGTCATTTACTGAAAGACCTCTCTGAGGCACACTGGAGAGAAAAAAGAAGTGACTCCTTAAGATCAGTAAGCAGTCTAGACATGTTTCTTCAGTTTAGAAATTTTGCTCGCATTGTCACCTATCCCATTTATTTTAATTCTTTTTTCCATACTGTGAAATGCAGCCTCTCACGTATCACATTAGCTCAGAGAAGATCTAACAACTCTGTCCAGTGCTCCAGAGCAACATCCCAGCCCTTAGCACCAGCATTCCAGAAACAGAAGAAACCCTTTAAAATGTTGTTTTTCCTCCAGGTCCGTGGCACTTTTCAGTTTCTCAAGCAGTACTTTTCCACACCCAGCACATCCTGCAGTAATTACTTTGGTGTTCTTTAACATCATCACCATTCAAAAGCTTTTTTGAGTAATGCAGTAGTTTGCAAGATGCATGTGCCGTTTCAATGGCTTGTGATGAGGGATTCAGGAACTGCTGTAGGTCCTGGAACAAGCAACATAGATATTCATCTTCCCTACCTCCCCACTGCCTTCTACCATACATCCCACCCTTCCCATCCCACATCCTGCCCCTTCTAGTTACCGGATGCACCTTGAGCCACAACCAGAAGCACCAAATGGCTGGATCACAGCAGGGAAACTGTCCTCATCACTGTGCCAGCAGTAGGCCATGTAGGTTGCTGTCATTCACTGACTGTGGATACTGATCTGCTTGGAGTGGTGGGGATGGCTGTATTCACATAGCACACTCTTGGAAATTCTCAGAAGCCAAAATCGTGTTTACATAGCATCACACACCAGCTAAGGTCATCTGCACTTTAGCAACAAAAGCCACATGAGACCGTGGTCATCCAACAGACAAGCAAGCAATCACCTTGAGAGTTGATGCACCTGTGCACATAGAGCACCATACAACCAGTGAGCAGAGGTAACCAAAATGTTACTTGTAAAACAACCAGGCTTAGATATTTAGGCACTCTGGGTTTTTATGAGTTAACAGTAAGGGGCTAGCCCTGTTTCTGCAACACTTGCGGGGACAGAAAATTCCTCTGCAGTCTTGAAAGGCCCAATATGTGCACAATAAAGCAAATTTTGTAACTGCACAGCTCTTGACCTACCTTGAAGCTGTTTTTCAGGAGCAGGTCATGACTATGTGTGTTTGCACTGGCAATCTGTTAGTGGTGTACAAGATTCTTGGTCTTTTTAAAGACGGTACTGTCAGTTTGCTAATTGAGGAGAAGAAATTTTGTGGGAGGAGGACACCTAGTGATGTAATATATATTTACATGCTTAGCTATTTCTATGCACAGCTGAGCTAGCAAGCTGGTGAGTTACAGAGGGTTTGAACAGTGTTGAAAGTGTGCAGGTGTTCAGCTGACTTTGCTAGAACATAGTAGATCTGAGGATTTGATAGGACAGCATCCAAAACAAAAGCAGCAATTATACCACATAATTCTAAAATCAACCTTTTTGGAATTAGATGTCACAAAGATTATGTGATTATTTTCACACTTCTCACCTTCAGTGGTACCATCTCCAAATCTGGATTTACACTGGCACTAATCATCACCTACACAATTCATGCAGACAGTCAAATAAAATCATTATACATTTAGCAGCAAAGTTTCCCATCGAACTACAGAGATGTTCAGCACAGCAGCAACTCTGAAATATAGTGGTAGTTCTCTTTTTAACTTCCTTTTCAAAACTTTAAAAAAATTCTCCTGAAAGGAAGAATCATTTCATATCAAGCTTATAAAAATCAGAGTGGTTATTCTGCCTTGTAACTTACCCAAACTAAGGCTTTATCAGTGAAACACTGGAAATTCAAAACCATGGACAGACAAATACAATAACAACCATAATAGGCATTGTTAGTATACACTCTTGAACTGAATATTACTTGGAAAAAAAAAACATTTGTCAAGAATGTAAAACAAATATCAGTATGAAGGTCATGTGAGACCATTCACATCTGCATTTATAGAATTTCCAGAGTGATATCAAACTATCCCTTCCATATTTTTCAGAAGAAAACAAAGTTATTATGGTAAAATAATAAAATTAAGGAAAAGAGTCAGTTAAATATTTACAATAAAAAAATACGTTATTGAAGATGTTTGTTAAATAAATATTGAAGTATTTTCATAGCCATAGAGAAAACCTACAAAGATATACATTTGCTTTTTTATATTTCTTTGTTGTTTTGTAGCTTAGGGCCTAAAACTAGCTGCACAAGTAAATTTATAGGTGTGTCTTGAACATGCTGGCTTTTCTATTGTACTGGCAGTATGAAGAGCATGTCTCATAAAATCCGCTTCCATGCTTGATTCAGAAGGATTATCTTTGAAGGATATTGCCAAAAATGCACTTGTACTGAGGAAGAAATAAGAGTTGTTCATTGGGATTGCTCCTTTCAATGAGGTGTGTAACAAAGAAAACACCTACAGCTGAGATAGCTTTTGATTTCACCTCCGTATTCTCATTATTAGCATTACAGAAAGAAAATGTTAATAAAATAATAATCAGAAGAGCACCATATTTAGGAAACAGCTAATGGAAAAGCCACACCATAATAGAAATACTGGAACATCTGGGCAGCTGTGCTACACTGCACGTTGCTACTGGCAAACACCTCACCACCTCATGCCGTTTTGCAGGGCAGACACATTCTCAGGGTCTTCCCCAAATTCACTCACGAAGTTTGTGACTGAGTAGGAAATAATACCACTCAGTCTGGCCAGCCCCTTTATGGTAAGCTGTATTTCTCCTGCACACCTTCAGTTTAATGGGAAGAGAAAAAAACAAAAACCAAAAACAACAAACAAACAAACAAACAAAACAAAACAAAACAAAATAAAATAAAACAAAAAAAAAAAAAAGGAAGGGAAAAAAACAAACAAACAAACAAACAAACAAACAAAAAAAAACAAAAAAAACCCAAACCAACCAAAACCCAACACCCTGGTAATAGCCTATAGTTCTTTGTGAATGTGTTTGCACTAAGCTGATAACTGTCCTGGTTGCAGTTATATATGAGTGCAACAGGCAAATACCAATATAAGCAAATGGCAAAGTCACAAGGCACATCCAGAAGGATTAAAACATTTGTTCAAATCATATTAAGTAATCACATCCCTGACTCTGGACTGAAACCCAACAATTTGTACTAGAACAAAACTCAAAGTGGACTTTTTTTAACAATAGCTTGTATTGGCAAGTGCTGTACAGTATGGACATTATAAACCTAGAAGTAAATGGATAATATGATAAGTAATTAAAAGTCATATCAAGGCAAGAAATTACTTGCTATTTACTCTGATAGTTAGCTGATCATTCCTATGGATTTACACAGAAGACAGTTTTCAGTATTTCAGTGCCAACTTTACACTTCTGATAAGCAGGACATATGGGTGTACTGATTCAGTCTTCTTCCTAAGAATCATAAGCTGGTGGAATACTCTTCAGGTGTTTTCCAGAACCTCTTCGACAAGCCCTAATGGGGTTTAGCTCATTAGATTGCACATGGTAGGACATAGAAGAGCACAAAACCGATGCTGTTATGAAAATATACTATTAATGACTGAATTTGTGAATCAGTTTGTATTGCACAGATTTACCATGATTAAAAAAAATAATTTGATTTTTAATAAGAAGATATGGAAATATGAAAACTTTTAAGGTTTTGAACAATACAGTGAATAAATACAAAGTAGTTTGCTTTTCAACAAGTTTTTTGTCTATTTTTTTGCTACTTTTAGTTACTGTCTTCATATTCAAAATGTTTTCTATTCCTGATAATAGCAAAATTTTAACTTCCAAGTCATGGACTGAAAGAATTAGGAAACATATATTCAGTAAAAATAAAATCAGATAAAAAGGAAACCCTTCCTTTGTCCCATTGTAGAGGCCAAAGCAAGTATTTTTCTCAGTTTACACTACTGGAATTTATTAACCTGTCTGAAGACATCCCTAAGGAAATCAAGTTAATTCTGTCCTATTGTTTATTGTTTATTGTTGCATTTCCCCAATAATCAACATTGCTATACAAAGCATATGTTCATTTTATATAGAGAGAAAATTACTCTAAGCTTAGTCTAAAAGTCTATTTTTAGATTATATAGTTGACTGAAGTTGGCAGCAGCAGCAAGAATACTGAGAAACTTTTAAAGTAAAAGCAACAATGGGTGCCTCTCAGTCTTATTACCATAAATTGTTCTTAAACTCTGTTGATTATTGAAATAAAAATTCTATTTCCTTTACACATTGATAATTTCTTTCAGGGAGAGTGGAAGTTTCTTCATCGAGCAGAAAATTTTCATTCCAAAGTTTTCTAAACAAATTTGGCATTGACATTGCTGTAATTATTACTGTTAAGCTTCTGATTTTTAATATTTTCAACCTGACAGATTTATTTCTTCTCAAAGTAAAAAAAAAAAAAAAAAAAAAAAAAAAAAAAAATCCTTCTTACAATAAAAATATATAGCTTCTTTTTATTTCCTGATTCTGAAAATTACCAGGTGCCAAGCTGTGAATATAAGGAAATTGAAGACCCTTGAGGGTGACCTTAAGAACCACAAAGGTGGGGAATTGTGGTATAGTGGTTTAGGCAATTTCATTGTAGCTGCTTGGTGCTGGAAAAATGAGAAATGGGTTTACTATTACTAAATATAATGAATTCCATTTCTGTCCTGTCACAAATTGTCAAACTTCATTAATGAGAAGATGTGGTGCATACATAGGTAAAGGATAATATGAATATACATATTTTAAATGGAGAAATACTGCATATTGCTACAGAAGGATTATTTTTCTGTTTTAGATATTGCAAAATTATTTCTAAATAAGTGTCGAGGGTATTGATTGCGGAATGACAACAAAACCCTGGCCGATGTATTGTTAACCTTCTCTCCCACCCTGCCTTCCCCCTCTTCCCCTTCCTTCTTCCCCCTTCCCACTAAGGACAGGCGATCGGGAGGAAAAGAAGGACAGAGAGAAGAGAGCTGGAAAAATTAAAAATGTTTTACTCATGCTACTAATAAGAATAGAGAAAATAATACAAAATATACAAAACCAATCTCGAAAGTCTCAGCAACTGCAGAGCCGGCACCTGAAGTCCTGGATAAGACTCTGCAGCCAGCCGGAGCTGGATTCAGTCTCTCTCTAGGCCTCAGTTCGCAGGGACGACTAGCAAGGTCCTCTCCTAATGTTGGCCATAAGCAAAAGGGAAAAAAAGGGAAAGGGATGAGATCCTCGTGATCTCCCACTTTCATATGAAGTATTCACGTGAATGGAATGTTATACACAGTCGGTCAGTTTCTTGATCACCAGTTTCTCGTTGCCCCTCTCGCAAGATCCATTCATGTTTATCAATAACTTCTCATTTGATTGCTATGTTTACCAAAACATGTATCTGGTTCTCCAGGAAAATGCAGCTAATATGAAGGCTTTAGCTGACAGGCTAATTCACTAAAAGAGAAACTTGTTTTTTAACAAAACCAGGACAATAAGATATTTCAAAATTAGCTGACATGGCATGGTAACACAACTTCTATATCCTCAAAGCAATTTACTATTATTTGCAAAAAAATGGCTACATGCTTTTCAGGTGCATAGATGCAGCTCGGTGGCTGCATTTCATAATAATAATATTTAAACCACATTTCAATTCAACGTTGTGGGTATCCAATGGAACAAGGCAACTTCCTTTAGTTTGAATTAGGTTTTAATATCTTCCCAAATCAGGGTATAAAATATATCTCTGTTTAATAATAAATTTACTTGCACTTTTGCAATTTAAATTCAGCATGGCTCTGTTAGATTTTGAATACAGCAATGGCTGCCTTTAATTTTTTCATGTGATATATGAATAAATGCACTGTCAATAAGAAATGTTTAGATTTCACTTGATAATCACTGTAAGACACTCATAAACATATTTAATTTGGAGTTATGACAATAACAAAACTGAAGGAATCTACCTCATGCATAATTCAATTTATTCGTAGACTTAAACCTAGACTTTTAACAGTTAGACTGTTCTGTGGATGAAGGAGTTGACTGAAATCAAGAAGTACCCTACATCTGCATGTTCCTAGAGCTCTATTAACTTAGCAGATACCCTGAGGAACAATATGAGCTTACACATAACCGATAGGCAGGATGAGTTATCCTGCAACACACAGAAAGGTCTGTGCCAAGACCAAACTTCCATTTCTCAGCTTTATCAAGAACAAATTATATCTAATCTTTCCAGAATGTAGAAATAAGAATTAGACATTTTGTAATAGCAAGATTTCCACAACTACAGAAATGAAGCATGTCATACACTTCTATTGCCCTTGTTAGCAAGTAAACCGTGATGGATTTCTTCTCTACAAAACTGTACCAAAAAAAAAAAAAAAAAAAAAAGTATGCTGGAAGTCATTGAGCAACTTGAACACGTCTAATGTCATAGTAGAAAAAGTGCTGCACAGTAACTCAAAATATCCTACTGATAGGAAACCTGCAACTGGAATCTCTGAATCAGAGGCAACAGAGAAGTCTGACCATCTGGAAAGGAGTTTTTCTTTATTCTTCACTGGGCTAGGCCAACATAACTCAGTTACAATATTTGCTTAGGAATCCTGCAGCCCCAGGTCTTCTATCGCTCTATTTTGGCCATGTCCTCTCCTCCAACAGACCCTGCTCACAAAGTACCAGCTCTTGAGGTTTGCTGAAAGTGTCAAAAAGTGAGGACTTTTTCCTTTCTGAACTCTTCTGCAATCACAGACTCCACAGGAGGCTGTGTCCCTGTATCTAACCTCTTTACTCACTACCCAAATCCTACACAACATTAATTAGATTGATGCTGTATTAGAAAGGATTTTTTTTTCTTGTCTTCTCTGCAGTTGCCTCAAAAGTGTCAAAGCTACATCAAACCTGATCACTGGATGTGTACCATGGCCTCCCTTAGGGCTCTCAAGGTCCATCTGTCCTCAGCCTACACAATCTTCCAATCTTCCTTCCAGTGGAAACCAAGGCAGAACAACCACAGCAGGGGGTTGTTCAAATGCACCCGGCTGTTAGTCAAGTGTAAAGTCAGCACAGCAGCCTTCCGATTTAACCATAGCCAAAGGGCTTTTGCAAATTACTTATCCCTCAGAAATTCTCCTGTAGTACTTTTCCCTCTGATGTATACTTTGAGCATTGCTCTGTTCCATTTATGCAGAACATGCTCCTTCCTGCTGCTTACTTCGCAATCCGGAATTTGAGAGGCAGTCCAGAAAATCTGTTAAAGTTTTAAATTAAACCAGAAACAGAATATTTCCATGCAGTGATAAAAAGGAAATACAAATTTCAGTTCTGCAGAGAAAGATTATTCCATTTTCCTGAAGTATGCAGGGGTCCGTTGCTGTTTGTGCTTACAGTCCACCTTATAATGCTCTTTTAAGCAAAGCAGGCTTTATTATCTAAATAAATGTGAATTTATTTAGAGTGTGTAAACTGTCAGGTATTTGTCACATATGGCTTGTCATATTAAAGACATCAAACAAACAAATGCAGTTACACAGTTCTGAGAAAGGGAAGACACCTTCTGCCCAGTAAATCCAGTTCAAGATAGCAGTAACTCTGCTAAAATTAACAGAATTTAAAAGTAGTGAAATCCGGATTTTAAGAGTAAAGTGTTTGTTTTTAGACTGAATGTCCTTAGGAGACCAATCACTACTAATTTTTAAGAGTGGCTGTTGTTTCATCCTTCTGGTTTTCATATACTCATGAAACTGGAATTAATCTTTTAACTGAAGATACCAGCTGAGATCCTCATCTGGTGCAGTATCACAAAAAGCAAGCAATCATATTGAAACATTACTAACTATCAATATTAGGGGAACTGGATCTGCTTATGTTACTATTATAAAGCAGTAGTACCAGTGTCTTGCATGCAGTTGTGCTCAGAGAAACAGAAAAATCATCAGGCACTGTCACTGGCTAAGTTATTTTCAGACATTTCTCAGTGTTATCTGTAGAGGCCTCCAGTGGGAAAGATCAGCAAGGCTTCAATTTCTTCCAATACCACAAAATTTAACCAACTTAATTTTTCTTACTGACATGGTAATCCATCAGCACTCTAAACAGATCCCTGTTTTTTAGCATAATGAGTTCAAAAGACTAGTGAAGGAGAAGTAGCAGGTGATGAGCAGAAGTCAGCAGTTTGTATTGAGCAGGACAGAGGTCTGCTGGTAGTGCACCCATGCATGCAGGGTGGACCTCCCCGGCAGCTGGGCTCAGATGCTCAGTCTGCCTGGTAGCTGGCCCTGGACCCAATCTCCCTCATTGCTGGCACCTGGACATAGGAGACCTCAAGGCCACAGACCTGCTCCAGTTACTGGTATAGACCATTTCAACAGCATGCATGGTTGCACATGTGCAGACACGCAGAGCTGGCCAAGGATTGTCCTTGTCCTGCAGTAGGCACACACATGCTCAAGGGTTTCATACCTAGAGACCCACAGGCCCTATGGCCTCTCCAGGAGCTGGCTGGGATTCTCCTGGTCCCCAATAGCCCTTTCTACTGTGGTCTCACCTTTAAAGACACCCGCAGCTCACAGTCCATTTCACCTACTCGCTGGCTGGTCACGCTTGATCTGTGCTAGTGCTCACACACCCATTTGCACAGCCATGCTCGGTCCAGCCGCGGGTAACAGGGGAACTCCCACCCCTGAGGGCTGTGATCCTGGTCCCAGGGCTGGTGCTTGGTGTCTCCAATATCTGGTATCACTCTGGTCTCTCCAGTATCTGGTATCCAGGTATAGGGGAAACTCTGACTTGTGGTCTGACTCCAGTTACTTCCACCCAGACTCACCCCACACCAGAAAGAAAGTTTCTTATCTAGGAAGAATGTTAGAAAGGTATTTAGTAAAAAGAGAGTATAGACTGCACTGATCAGGATCAGGGCATGACCAAACAAGCATACATGCAATCAGCTCTTTAATTCCCTTATCCCTGTTTTCCTCACACTTGTTCCTCCCCAAATAATCTTTCCTCACCTTTGGTTTCTCCCCTAAGCATCCCATAAGTCCTGTGCAATCCCAAAATACTGTTGCCTTACATCTGATAATGTGTCCCATGTCCCATTTTGTTAGGCAGAAATCCCCCTCACTTCAAAAAGTACTCCAGGGTTGACTCAACATGATGGGTGTCACACCTGGGACACTGAGGCTGACACTCTCCTGGCACAGCCCTGGAAGGGGCCAGACAGGGTGTCCCTTCTCTAAACCTGCAGTTTGGGTTTTGGTCTGCCTTTGTGCATCCCTGTGCTCCCCTGGGCTTTGACGGTTTGATGGCTCCTGTGATGGGCCTGGGAGCAAACAAGCACAGAATTATTTGTTCCCCCCACCCATCATTGTCTCCCTCTGCTTCTTTCTGGGTGTGCACAGGGAACTTTCATTGTATCACCTAAAGATGAATATATTTATACTTTGATTAGATTTCAAATGACTTATAAACATAACGTCTAATTAAAGTCTTTTTTCAGAAATATCGAAATAGATGTTAACAGAATTTCCTTCCCTTTTTTCAAAAATGTCTACATTAATATCATATACAATTTTATGTTGAATTTGTTAAAAACTGTGGGGGACTACAGTGGGTCCATGGATTCCCTGATGGAGGGCATGGGAACATAAATTAGCCTTGAAGATATTAAGGCCTACCCACGAGAAAGATGGGAGTAAAGAAGTATCTGGAGATATTAAGGTGTACCCTTGAGAGAAAATGGAGTAGAGAGTAACATTGATGATAGCAAAATTAGCAAATGAGCTGTTACTGCTGTAACTTGTAACCAATAGTGAAGAGCCACATAAATTGGTAAAACTGTATAAAAATGCACTTGTGGCAATAAATGGCATCTACTACTTTAATCCTGGAAGAACTTGATCTATGCCATTTGTCCGTCTCAACCACTAGTAAAAACAAAAACAAAAACAAAAACAAAAACAAAAACAAAAACAAAAACAAAAACAAAAACAAAAACAAAAACAAAAACAAAAACAAAACAAAACAAAAAAGAACTTTAGTTTACCACATTTCCAAAATAGAGTATTTTGCTTATTTCAAAATACATCATTCAAAATAAAACATTTTTTCTTCCCTGTTGCTTTTTTTTTTTCCCCATTCAAGCAAATGAACCAAGAGGACACCTTGCAGTTCCCTGAACATTACCCACCTTAGCTGCATGATATCCTCTAGCAGCAATGAGGCTCCCTATCAGGAAACCAGGACTGAGACCCTAATATCCTGTAAGAGCAGTTCAGGCTCCATCAGTCAGACCAACCCTAGCAAATACAGCTACTTCTGTGTGGTAGCAGACAAGAGTGGCACTCTTGAGGATTTGCTGCTTCTGAGCTACTGCGAACTGTTCAGTGAAATTTAAAGACTTGGGTTTACAGTTCAAATATCCTTTTCAGGATATACAAAACTGAACAAAAGAAAGACCACAAATATTTTTGTACTAATACACTGAATGTGTATCTCCGTATTCTTAGAAAGCAGAAAGTTTTCTAGTAACAGTTGTGTTATGGACTACACTCCTGTGAATATCTCAAAGGTCATCACTAAACAATCTTATAGACTCTACATCTTCCACTTTGAAACAGAAGCACAGTGAAAAATAGTGGTTTATGTACAAGAGGGAGAGGAGAGGAGAGGAGAGGAGAGGAGAGGAGAGGAGAGGAGAGGAGAGGAGAGGAGAGGAGAGGAGAGGAGAGGAGAGGAGAGGAGAGGAGAGGAGAGGAGAGGAGAGGAGAGGAGAGGAGAGGAGAGGAGAGGAGAGGAGAGGAGAGGAGAGGGGAGGGGAGGGGAGGGGAGGGGAGGAAAGGAGAGGAGAGGAGAGGAGAGGAGAGGAGAGGAGAGGAGAGGAGAGGAGAGGAGAGGAGAGGAGAGGAGAGGAGAGGGGAGGAGAGGAGAGGGGAGGGGAGGGGAGGGGAGGGGAGGGGAGGGGAGGGGAGGGGAGGGGAGGGGAGGGGAGGGGAGGGGAGGGGAGGGGAGGGGAGGGGAGGGGAGGGGAGGGGAGGGGAGGGGAGGGGAGCTACCCCTTTGAAAAGGAGCAAACTGGAAGTTTGGAACAACCCTTCTCATGGCTGAAATGCAGTTGCACAGGGCCTATGAACCCCCTGGTTAGTCTGTTCTACTTTTAAAAGGAAGGTGCTACAACATTTAGGATTAGTTCTGAGTAAAGATTTCCATATTGCCAATGTTTTTGACACATCTGAAATACAAAATGAAAGTAAAATAAACAAAATATCAAAAAGCCCAATATCATCAGAATCTTTTTCCAGAAATATATAGTGATTCTTCAGCTCAGACTTGCATTTGCACTCTGTTCCTTCAATGAATGTATGAATAAACAAATATATGTGATTTTATTTGTGTTTATGTTTTAGTTATAAAAATGTGTGTCTTGGGGTGTTGGCTATACAAGATATTTAAAGTACCTTTAAGAGTCTGTAAGATTAATCTTTCTATATTGTTTTAAAATCCAGATTGCAGAATATCCATATTGTTGTTTCTTTGTGAATTCAAATTAAAGTATAGGTAAGGAAGCAAAGAAAGCTTATGTTCTGTAGTGCTTAAAGTTGCTCTGAGTTATGTCGTTCCCATGCTATGAAACTTTTTACTTTTTAACATATTTAATATTAATTTTAACAGCTCTTCCTTCTCCCCCAATCACTGCTGAGTTACTAGGGCAAGTGGCAAAGAGAAAAAAGGAAGCTATCATCTCCTATTAGTTGCTGAGATGAGTCTAAATTTATTAATAGAAGTTATATATGTCTGAAAAAGATGCACAAAGTTATTTTCAGTCTTTCTCATTCACAAAGCATAAATACTTTGGAATTTTATAATCAGTCAGGAAAATTTCTCTACCTCTTTGTGAAAGCATCTAGCACTAAATAACTCTTTAAATATTATTTTCAGGGCAGAGAAATATTTGGCAGTTAGATCATAGCAATGTTATTTATCACTTAGAGATGCTGACATCCTGATACATTAAACGTTTACTTCACTAATTGGTATGATTAAAATATCATAGTTAGGGGGCTTAATCTGAAAGGGTGCTGTAAGATACATACATCATGTGCTCTCATACTGAAAGTTACACAGAAGGATTTATTCTGTCCTGATTAGTCTGAAGTTAATTCTATATTGAAGGTACTTTGTAAGTGATTTATCTAGAAGAAAGTAGGCTAATGTTTCTACTTGGAATCAGAAGGATGTGATAGGGATGCAGATAACTTTTAACAGCTAAAATTAAGTTAATTTTAACACATGAATGTCACAATACTGTTGTCAAAAAGAGATGTCATGAAAGTAATGGACAAAACACCTTTAAAATGTGGAAGCACACAAAGACTATTCTTTTATTCTGTTTCCTTTGGCAGCAAAGTTAACTTATGAAGTTCCTGCTCCTGAGTCCTCTCAGCCCCCTCCTTCCTGGTTCCTACAGAAGCCTTTTCCCTACCAGATGTGCTGATACAACTTTTATAGAGCACTTTGTCATTGCACTGATCTCCATTAAAATAATTTGTTCTCAAAAGCAAAAGTGCTATTTTAAGCTGGTCTTTTCATCACGCATTTGTACAAAAAGAAAAAAAAAAAAAGACTGGTGCAAATGAGGAACAAGAGACAAGAATACAAGCAGGTGCCACAGAAAAATTAGATGTGTCTCAAAATGGCTTTGCTGCAAGACAAAGCATGCCGTGTAGCTCTATCTAATACATCATATTGCCTTATCAGTGACAAACAGAAACAGCTTTCACAGCTATTCTCTCAGGGAATAGCTCCAATGAAGCCAACATAGTTGAACTGCTGTGAAAATTAAGCAATTTAAAAATCATGTGCAAGGTCAAAATCAGGTCCCTTGAGAACTGCTGTGTGAGCATATTCTGGCCATGTGCACCTGTGGTTCAACAGGACGTGTGTCTACCCTCTGCCAATGCCAGCTAGAGGAGCTATGGAGCTGCAAACAGGGGACCATCTGCCATGGTTCTCCACACAGAGATTTCTGGTCACTGAAGACACCTTTTGAAACCTTGCTAGCATCCCATAAAATATTAGATTAGAGGATATCACCATAGTGCCTTATTCCACACTCCAAGAGTGAATTCATTATCTCAACTTTGCTTTCAAGTGAAAGCCAAGTTAATGCTGCATGCATCTGTTGAATGCCTTTATTCCCACAGGTAAATAAAATAGTTTACATGCATTGTAAGACACAGATCTGGGGGAAATTAGGCTTTGTTGTTTCTTGTAGTCATGCATGAAAACGACATAGTTTGTTCAAAATATATTTCTCCTGGTTAATTTGACCATAATTGCTTTAAACATGGTAAATTGGCCATGAAAGCACTGAGAATTTTTATTACCCTCTGCCATGTTTACTAGGAAGTTGCTTATTTAAACCTAGCAGCTTGGTTATTTCAGCTAAGCTAAGAAATGCGTGTAATAAACACTTTGGCAAAATAAGCCAGATCAATCATCCTCAGGAAGTGCCTTTTTCTTGCCTGAATATTAAGGAAGCTTAGACAGCTAGCTTAGATCAGGCACCTAATTTCTAGATAGACAGCTAAAATCAGTGACATGAATCTGACAGAAGGCCTGGACTGGGTCACTAGAAAGTCCATTTTACATATCTGCTTACTTTCGCCTAATGACAAAGACATCAGAACTTTACGATGGACCAGATTGTTACTCACATTCCCACTGCCCCTCTACTATCATGGGCTTAATAGCTAAATAGTTCTTAGTTCTGAATCTAGTAGCAAGTCTCCTCCAGGATTTATAATGTCTTGGAGATCCATCAGTACCATACTCTTCACACCTGTGAGTATGCAGAGAAGCTGTACAAAGATAAAAAAAATGATCCTAGCATGTAGGGTAGTACTCCACTATAAACTCTAAAATACAATACACTGTTCTTGGACTATGGGATTCAGCCAAGAGTTAAGACATGGACTGGAAATAAAGTGCATGGCATTATAGACACCAGAGAACAAAAAATACAATGGAAATGGTGTGGATGCTTTCTTTCTATAGTACGTAATATAGTAAAAAAATATCCCATTATATATGTCAAGCACATACCGTGAACCAAACAGCTCTTTACCAGAAAAAATATATGGGTTGGAAAATACAGGATGTGAGATTTCACCTATGCCTAACCATAAACAAGGGCTGCTATATATGCAGTAAATAGAAGTTTAGTAGTACCCTGTTTTCCTGAAAATAAGACCTACCCTTAAAATAAGCCCTAGCATGACTTTTCAGGATTTTTGAGGATGATTGAAATGTAAGCCCTACTCCAAAAATAAGCCCTAGTTACAGCTCATTTAAAATGTCTATTTAAATAGAGTCCAAGCAGCAATACATGTAAAAAAGTAAGCATATTTGGAGCTAAAATTGTATAAGACCCTGTCTTATTTTTTGGGAAACAGGGTATAGTATAGTAGTAGTGCCCACATATATATTTATGTGCCATTCAAATTGGGCATGCAGTAATACTGTCATCTGAATTAGGTAAAAAACTGTAGTTCTTTTCATAAACCCAGACTGCCAAGTATTATGTTTTCTAACTATATAAAACTGGCAGACTGTGGGAATTCTGCCTTCCAGAGGCAATTCTGGACTTCCTCGTTAAAAAATAAAATGGCTTATAGCACTAAGAAGATTTCTGGGAACATTTTATTTGACTGGCTTGTATAGTAACAAGAATTCATTGATATCTAAAGTATGTATTGTATTTACTGTTACACATTGAGATGTGAAATTGGGTCTCACAATTTGAATAGGATGTTAAGGTCCTTTAATGTGTCCAAACAAGGGAGACTAAACTGTTGAAAAGGTTGGAAGACGCATCCTATGAGGAACAGCTAAGGACTTTGGGGTTGTCTAGTTTCGAGAGAAGGAGGCTGGGGGGAGACATCACTGCTCTCTCCCATTTCCTGAGAAGGGGAAGTGGAGGGGGAGGTGCTGAGCTCTTTTCCCGGGTACCCAGTGCTGGGACACATGGGAATGGCTCAAACCTGCATCCCTCAAGGAAGGTTTGTCTTGACATGAGGAAATATTTCTTTACCAAGAAGGTGGCCAAACTTTGCAATAGGCTTCCTAGAGAGGTTGTGCATGCCCCATACTGGTCAGTGTTGGAGAGGCATTTCGTCAATGCCCTTAAGAACATGCTTTAACTTTTGGTCAGCCCTGAAGTACCCAGGCAGCTGGACAAGGTGGTTGTTGTAGGTCCCTTCCAAGTCAACTCTTCAATTCAATTTGATTTGACTTAATTCAGTACAGTTCTTCTTCCTCCCTCCTCCTTTCCCTATCAGTACATGCTGAAGAAATCTTTGATGATGTTTTTTCCCAGGTCTGCAGTAGCAGAAGGGATTGAGTGGGTAATCATGTCCTATCCTGGGCATTGACTCTGTCACTCTCTAGGAAGGTGGCATGTACTTTCTGGTGGGGTTGAGAACTGTGGATCATCTCAAGATGATTTGAACACCTGAACAAATTTGCAAAAAGTATACGAGAATTACAGTTTTTGAAATGCTTCTATGTTCATTCAGTTTAGCTGAGTTTCTATAGGATGGCAAAAAAAACCACATCTCTGACACTAGTGAAACTCAAGATCAAGTCATCAGTCTGAAGCAAGAAGGGCTCAGGAAATAAATGGGTCAAAATTTTTTACATGAGCTATGCCTGTTCATTTCCAGTGGAAGCTTATTTACCCTTATACTCATTGTTAGAAACCTGGAGCTGTTTCCCTTGGAAAAACATGATAAAACAAAAAAGTCAGAGAACAACAGTACTCCATCAGAGCAAAGGTCCATCTGGGCCAATACTCTTGTCTCTAAAGGGGCCAAACATCAGTGTCTAAAGGACAAGATAAGAGCCAGGCAGGTCCACTTCTGGCAGGGTTCTGGGCATGCTCATAGGCTAGAAGTGGTCACTCCTGGGATCCCCACCACACTGTCTCCTGCCAGGACCCAGGAGAAGTGTCTCAGCTCAGCTGGGAGCCTTTCGTCCCTGCCTGACCCGTGTTGTAGGAGTGTATAACTGTCTCTGCCCCATCTCCTGGATGGGTCTAGGACCTGCTGTCTGTGCTGCTTTACTCTCCAGAAGTGAGTGTTAAGGTTGGGGATAATTATTTCAATGGATTCTACAGGCATCCAGTGAAAAAGAAACTTGCTGCACAAAATGCTGATGTGGGCAAGGAGCTGGCTGGCCAGATGGCCATCTGATACTAGAAGGCAACTGTCTCTCTTGAAGTGTCCATGCATGCCTGGAAGATCACTGCAGAGAAGTACAGATCTTCAGTTTTGTACGCCCACCTGACAAAGACAGCTTGATGAAATTACTGGTGACTACATGCAGATGCATAGGAAATTTATTAAAAGAAAACAAAAGAAACCATGAGAAACAGTTAAATCCTCTATTTTGAGTTACACTTAAAACCAAAAATCTGGTTGCCAATGCATTTGAAGACCATGCTTTCCTCTTTGCAGAGGGCTACAGAAAGAGCATGTCCTGAAAGAATTAGCTGTGTCTGCACTACTGGCATTCCCATACTGTGGGGGATCACAGTATGGGAGTGCAATCCTGTCTATTGGCGCCATTATTTGAAAAGGATGTGAAGGTCCTTGAACGCATCCCAAGAAGGGCACCAAAGCTGGCAAAAGTGTTGGGAGCTCCTGTGGGCAGCAGCTGAGGACACTGGGTATGTCCGGTTTGGAGAGAAAGAGGCTGAGACAGGGGTCACCTCACTTCTTTCTCCCGCTTCCTGAGGAGGGCAATGGTATCCTGGGGTGTATTAGAAGGAGTGTGGTTAGTAGGTCAAGAGAGGTTCTCCTTCCCCTCTACTCTGCCCTGGTGAGACCACATCTGGAATATTGTGTTCAGTTCTGGGCCCCTCAGTTCAAGAAGGACAGGGAATTGCTTGAGAGAGTCCAGCGCAGAGCAATGAAGATGATTAAGGGAGTGGAGCATCTCCCTTATGAGGGAAGGCTGAGGGAGCTGGGTCTCTTTGGCTTTGAGGAGACTGAGGGGTGACCTTATGAATGTTTATAAACATATAAAGGGTGAGTGTCATGAGGATGGAGCCAGGCTCTTCTTGGTGACAATCAATGGTAAGACAAGGGGTAATAGGTGCAAACCGGAACACAAGAGGTTCCACTTAAATTTGTGAAGAAACTTCTTCTCAGTGAGGGTAACAGAACACTGGAACAGGCTGCGCAGGGACATTGTGCAGTCTCCTTCTCTGGAGACATTCAAAACCTGCCTGGACACATTCCTGTATAGCTTCATCTAGGTGTTCCTGCTCCAGCAGGGGGATTGGACTAGATGATCTTCTGAGGTCCCTTCCAATCCCTAAAATTCTGTGATTCTGCAGTAAAGCATGACAAAGCCTGACAGAGCTCTACTGGGCCTGAGAGAGCTCTATGGGGCCCAACAGTGTCACAGAGTTTGACAAAGCCAGACAGAGCCCGATGGGGCCCAACAGAGCCTGACAGACAGTGACAAATCCTGACAGAGCCTGACAGAGCACAACAGGGTCCGACAAAGCACTACAAAGTCAGAGAGAGCCCAAGAGAGGCTGGCAAAACCCGACAGAGTTCGTCAGAGCATGGAAAAGCCTGACAGGGCCTGACTAATCCCAACAGAGCCTGATCAGGCCAAACAGAGCCCCCCAGAATGCAACAGAGCCTGATGGAGCCAAACAAAACCCAACAGAGCCCAATAGATTGCAACAGGGCCTGGTGGCACTTGAGAGGGTTCAACAGAGCCTGACAAAGCCTATCAGTGCCTGACAGGGCCTGACAGAACATGACCTCTGTTGGGCTCTTTCAGGCCCTGTTGGGCTCTATTGGGTTTTGTCAGGCTCTGTCCAGATCTCTTAGGCCTTGTCAGACTCTTTGGGTCTTTGTCAGGTTCCTACAGGCTCTGTCAAGCCCTGTCATGCTCTGACAGGGTTTGACAAGCCCTGTAGGGCTCTGTTGGATTTTATTCATCTATGTCAGGCCCTGTCAGGCTCTGTCAGGTCTTGTCAAGAGCTCTGTGCCATCACACCAGCATATGCATGAATAGGGCCACATAAAGGCACATGCATGTGGACTTGCAAGCATTTGTAAGCACTCCTGCTCACAGGCACAGTGTCGTCCAAACACAGGCACCTTCCCACTGTTTCTTCTTGTGCAGCCACGTACGTGTCTTTGTGCAGAATACCAAACATAAGGAGACATGTTTACACTCAAGCATGAATGTGCGTTTTACATGCGTATTTCTGTGAAGAGATGTGTGGGAGTTGAGCTTGCAGAAGTGTGTGTGTGTGTGGACATGTGTTTGCTTATATGTCAGTGTGTGAACAGGTGTGTGCTTTTCTGTAGCTGTGTATGCCAGCAGATGGTGCTGTGTGCACATATCTGTATGCTTGTAGAGATGCTTCTGCCTGTGTTTCGGTGAGGAATCCTATGTGTGCATGGGGACACATACAAGGGAGAGCAAGTAGGCTCCAACACTGAAAAAGGCAGGCTGTGAATTTTCCTACGCAATCTGTTTCTCTAGGGATTCCTCATCATCTAAAGAGAAGTGCTAAGCATTTGATCTTCAAGAGAAATACAACAAAACATGCTGTACAGATGAAGGACTGCAGAGCACCTGTTCACAAGATTTTCCCTGATATAAGGCTGAAAGCAAACACCTTTGTGCTTCTGAGAGACTAAGGATGTCTGTATGAGTTTGTGATTGTGCACACCGGTGCAAGTGGTTGTACATATACACAGTCCTTGGGTGCACGGCTTTCAGAAGTGTGCCCACAGGCACCTGTGATTATCTGCCACTGTCTGAATATGAATCTTTGATTGTTTACCCACACAGATGCAGAAGAGTTTTCACACAGAGTTTTACAGGCACACCAGGTACCTCTGTAATTAAGTGACCCCATAACCACTTATGCACACACAGACAGAAACGGACCACTTTGCTTCTATGTGAACAAACATGCAAGCTTACACGCAGTCATCTGTACATTCACAGACACTCAAACGTGTATACGTGCAGCCATATAAGCACAAGCTTTTTAACATGGACTCTGTTGTTCTTTTGCTAAATAACCTGTTTGCAAACATTTCTCTGGCAGATCTACCATTAAGCTTTTTACTTTGTGTACGTGTGAACATTCAGCAAAGGGAAATACACTGTATGGAAAAAGTTTCATTTCTGCCTTCTTGCCTCTACCTAAATGATTTGCCTTTCATCTGCTCACACTGAGCAGTCAGGGTAGCTGTGTTACAGACAGGCACACATAAGACACAGGGCTTCAACAGAAGCACGCACTCGCGCTCACACACAAGTGCAGATGTACACTTGAGGCACCATTAATACACATGCTTGTAAAGACCTGTACTCAGATGCATGTGGAGAGAATGATAGATAGTGCAGAGGCGCTTACACACCCCACAACATTTAGACAAAGTGTGTCCACAACCCCAGGGTCAAGTCTGCAGGTGTCCCAGACGTTGATAGTAGTGTCACCACTTAGAAATGCACAAAACTACCAAAGTGTTATGGGAAAGGTATTTACTCTCACAGGAGCACAAATGGTTTTGCACTCAACTGTATATCATGGGCAAGCTCATGAACAAGATGCTCTGCTGTTTTTTCTCATTATGACATCTTCAGTTACTTTTCTCTTGTAGACAGATTGCTAAGCATCTTTCTTTGTGCAACTGTCAAGAGTCTGCCCAGGGAAAGAGGTAGCATGGCACACCTTTCAGTTCTGCCTACTTCTGTGTTAGTTCCTTTACTAGCCAAGTTCCCTTGGATCTGTCCACATGAAGAACACAAGATTATGCAAGCAAGCATACGCAGTACCTTTTCAACAAACAGCACACTTGTGTCGTCACACCAGCATATGCATGAATAGGGCCACATAAAGGCACATGCATGTGGACAGGCAAGCATTTGTAAGCACTCCTGCTCGCAGCCACAGTGTCATGCAAACACAGGCATCTTCACACTGTTTCTTCTTGTGCAGCCATGTACATGTCTTTGTGCAGAATACCAAACATAAAGAGACTTGTTCTCACTCAAACATGAACATGCTCCATCAAGCTCTCTTGTTCTCATTCAGGCTTTTCAGGCCCTGTCAAGACCTGCCCCACTCTGTTGGGCTTTGTCGGGTTTTGTCTGGCTCTGACAGGCTCTGTCGTGCTCTGTCGGGCCCTGCCATGCTTTGTCAGTCTCTGTCAGGCCCTGTTGTGATTGGGCAGGCCCTTTCAGGCTTTGTCAAGTTCCATCAGGCTCTTTCAAATGTTGTTGGGCTCTGCCAAGCTCTGTCAGGCTGTATCAGGTTTTGTTGGACTCTGTTGGTCTCTGTTAGGCCCTGTCAGGCCTTGCCATGCTTTGTGGCTCTGTCAGGCTCTTTCTGGACCTTTGGGGCTCTATTGGGCTCTGTTGAGCTCCATCTCAGTCTATCAAATTTTGTCAACCCCTGCCATGCCATGTCAGGCTTTGTCATGCTCTTTCAGGCCTTGTCTGGCTCTGTCAGTCCCTGTCAGGCTCTGTCAGTCCCTGTCAGACTTTAAGCTCTGTCAGGCTCTTTCAAGCTCTGGCCAGCTTTGTCAGGCTCCATCAGCCTCTTTCAGGCTCTCTCAGGCCCTGTTGTGCTCTATTGGACCCTGACAGGTTCTGTCTGGATCTTTTGGGCCCTGTCAGGCTGTGTGAAGCTTTGTCGGGCTCTGTCAAGATTGATTGTGCTCATTCGGGCATTGTCAGGTCTGTCAAGCCCTGTCGAGCCTGCCAGGACATGTGTCGAGGGTTTAGATTGCGGGGTGACAATAAAACCCTGGCAGATGTATTGTTATCCTCATCTCCCCCTCCACTTCCCCCTTTTGCCCCTCCCTCTCCCCCCTTCCCACTAAGGACAGGCAATCGGGAGGAAAAGAAGGACAGAGAGAAGAGAGTTGGAAAAATTAAAAATGTTTTACTCATGCTACTAATAAGAATAGAGAAAATAATACGAAATATACATAACCAATCTCGAAAGTCTCAGCAACTGCAGAGCGGGCACCTGAAGTCCTGGATTGGACTCTGCAGCCAACCGAAGCTGGATTCAGTCTCTCTAGGCCTCAGTTCACAGGGACAACTAGCAAGGTCCTCTCCTAATGTTGGCCATAAGCAGAAGGGACGAAGAAGAAGGAAAAAGGGACGAGATCCTCGTGATCTCCCACTTTCATATGAAGTATTCACATGAATGGAATGTTATACACAGTTGGTCAGTTTCTTGGTCACTTGTTTCTCATTGTTCCTCTTGTGAGATGTGAATCTCTCCTTATCAATAAGTTAGCATTCCATTGCTATATTTACCAAAACATGTATCCGGTTCTCCAGGACAATGCAGCAAATATGAAGGCTTTAGCTGACAGGCAAATTCACTAAAAGAGAAACTTGCTTTTTAACAAAACCAGGACACCATGTCAAATCCTGTTGAGACCTGTAAGCCTCTATCGAGCCCGGTCAGTCTCTGTCAGACCCTGCCATGCTGTGTCAGGATCTCTCAGACCTTTTCAAGCTCTGTCAGTTCCTTTCACACTCTTTTGGGCTTTGTTGGGTTTTGTCTGGCTCTGTTGGGTTTTTTGGGGCTCTGTTGGGCCCTGTCAGGTGCTGATGGGCTTTGTCAGGCTCTTTTAGGCCCTCTCAAGTGCTGTTGGGCCCTGTCAGGTTCTTTCACAGTTTCTCAAGCTCTGTCGGGCTCTGTCAGGATTTGCTGAACTCCGTGATGCTGTCTTGGGCCCTGCTGAGCTCTCTGACGTCCTGTCAGGCTCTGTCAGATTTTTTCGGGCTCTGCTACACTCTGTCAGGCTCTCTCAGGTCTTGTCAGGCTCCTTCAGTCCCTGTCACACTCTGTCAGGATTTCTGTGACTCCATCAGGCTCTGTTGGACTCTGTCATGATCTGTCAGTCCCTTTTGGGCTCTGTCAGGCTCTATCGGGCTCTGTCATGTGTCGCGGTTGAGACAGACAAGCGACATGGACCAAGTTCTTCAGGATTAAAGTAATGGATGCCATTTATTGCTACAAGTGCATTTTTATACTATTCTACCAGTTCATGTGTCTTTTCACTATTGGTTACAAGTTACAGCACTAACATCTCATTGGTTAATTTTTCTATCATCCATGTTATTCTTCTATCCCCTTCTTTCTCACGGATACATCTCTCCTCTCTCCGGATACTCCTTTACTCCCATCCTTCTCAAGGGTAAATCTTAATATCTCAAGGCTGATCACTACGCTCACATTTTCTGTCAAGGATTCCACAGACCCGCTGCAGTTTCCCACAGTCATGCTTTGTCAGATTCTGTCAAGCTCTGTCGGGCACTGTCAGTTCCTGTCAAGCTCTATCCGGTTGTGTCAGGTTCCATCAGTCTCTATCAGACCCTGTCAGGTTCTGTCAGGCGCTGCCATGCTTTGTGGCTCTGTTGGATGCTGTCGGATTCTGTTGGGCTCTATCGGCTTTTGTCATGCCCTGCCAGGATTTGACAGGTCCTGTCAGACTTTGTTGGGCTTTGCAGAGTTCTGTCAGGCCCTGTCAGGTTCTTTTGGGTATGTCGGGCTCTGATGGCCTGTGTCAGGCTCTGTTGGGCCCTGTCGTGCTCTGTCAAGTTCCATCAGGCTCTTTCAGGCCGTGTCAAACCCTGTTGGGTTCTGTCTAGATCTATCAGACCCTGTCAGGCTCTGTGAAGCTTTGTTGGGCTCTGTCAAGCCCTGTGAGGCCTGCCAGGACCTGTCAAGCCCTGTAGGGACCTGTAAGCCTCTATCAAGCCCTATTGGGCTCTGTTGGTCTCTGTCAGGCCCTGCCACACTGTGCCAGGCTCTCTCAGGACTTGTTGGGCTCTCTCAAGCCCTACCACGCTCTGTCAGGCTTTGTGGGGCTCCGATGGGTTCTGTCAGGCCCTGTCGGGTTCTTTCTGGATTTGTCAAACTCAGTGACAATCTACTGGGCCATGGTAATCTCTGTCACAAGCTTTGCCAAGGTCTGTCAGGCTTTGTAGGGCTCTGTCAGGCCCTGTTGGACTCTCTTGGACTCTATTGAGATTTGTCTGGCCCTGTTGAGCTCAGTCCGGATCTGTCAGGCTTTGTGGGGCTCTATCAGGTCCTGGTGGGCTCTATCATGCCCTGTCAAGGTATGTCAGTCTTTGTTGGACTCTATATCTGGCTCCATGAAAATTTATCAGGCTCTGTTGAGCACTGCCACACTCTGTCAGGCCCTGTCGTGCTCTGTCAGGTGCTGTAAGGCTCTTTGGGGCTTTGTCAAGCTCCTATAGGCTCTGTCAAGCCCTTTCATGCTCTGTCAGGGTTTGTCAAGGCCTCTAGGTCTCTGTCAGACTCTGTCAAGTTTTGTCAGGCTCTGATGGCCCTGGTTGGGCTGTGTTGAGCTTTGTGGAGTTCTTTCAAGCTCTCAAGCTTTGTCAGGGTGTGTCAGACTCTGTCAGGCCCTGTGAAGCTCTGTCAGTCTCTGTCAGGCTTTGTCAGGTTCTGTCAGGCCCTGTGAGGCTCTTTGAGGCTTTGTCGAGTTCCTATGGGCTCTGTCAGGCTCTGTCAAGCACTGTCACGCTCTTTCAGGCTTTATCAAGCCCTACAGGGGTCTGTCAGGCTCTGTTGGGTTTTGTCACGCTCTGCCGGGCCTGGTTGGGCTGTGTTAAGCTTTGTTGAGTTCTGTCAAGCTCTTTTGAGCTTTGTCAGGTTGTGTCAGTCCCTGTTAGGCTCTTTCAGTCTCCGTCAGGCTTTGTTGAGCTCTATCAGGCATTGTTGGGCCCTTACAGATCTTGTTGCACTCTTTTGGTCTTTGTTGGGTTTTGCCAGGCTCTGTCAGGCTCTGTTGGGTTCTGTCACACTCTTGTCAGGCTCTGTCAGGATTTGTTGAGCTCCATTAGGGTCTTTCAGGATCTCTCAGGCCCTGTCAGGCTCTGTCAAATCCTATCAATTTCTTTCCAGATCTATCAGACCCTGTCAGGCTCTGTGAAGCTTTGTTGGGCTCTGTTACGCTCTGTTAAGCCCTGTTGGGTCTGCAAGGCCCTATCAAGCTCTGTCGAAACCTTTAACCCTCTATCAAACCCTACGAAGCTCTGTCGGGACCTGTAATCCTCTATCAAGCCCTATCAGGCTCTTTCAGGCCCTGCCACACTGTGTCAAGCTCTCTCAGGACTTGTCGGGCTCTCTCAGGCCCTATCAGGTTCTGTCAGGCTTTGTGGGGCTCCGATGGGCTCTGTCAGGCCCTGTCGGGTTCTTTCTGAATCCGTCAAACTCTGTGACAATCTATTGGGCCCTGATAAGCTTTTTCACAGCTTTGTTGAGCTCTGTTGAGGTCTGTTGGGCTTTGTAGGGCTCTGTCAGGCCAAGTCAGGCTCTCTCAGGCCTCGTCAGGCCCTGTCAGGCTCTATTGGGTTTTGTCAGGCTCCATCAGGCTCTGTCAGGCTCTGTCAGGCCCTGCCACACTTTGTGGCTCTGTCAGGTCCTGTCGTGCTCCGTCAGGCCTTGTCAGGCTCTGTCGAGCCCTGTCTGTCTCTGTCATGCTCTGTGAAGCTCTGTCAGTCTCTTTCAGGCCTTGTGAGCCTCTTTGGGGCTTTGTCAGGTTCTGTCAGGCCCTGCTGTGCTCTGTCAGGCCTTGTCAGGCCCTGTCAAGCTCTGTCGGTCACTGTTAGGCTTTGTTGGCCTCTGTCAGCCTCTGTCTGCCTTGTCAGGCTCTGTCTAGCTCTGTCAGTCTCTGTATGACCCTGTGAGGCTTTTTCAGGCTCTGTCAAACCCTGTTGCACTCTGTCAGGGTTTGTCAAGTCCTGGCGGGCTCTGTCAGGCCTTGTCAGGTCTGTCAGTCTCTGTTGGGCTCTATCTGGCTCCATGGAATTTTGTCAGGCTCTGTCGATCTCTGCCATGCTCTGTCAATCTGTGTCGGGCCTTGTCGGGCTCTGCCAAGCTCTGTCATTCTCTGTCAGTCTCTGTTAAGCTCTTTGGGGTTTTGTGGAGCTCCTATGGGCTCTGTCAAGCCCTGTTGTGCTCTGTCTGGGCTTGTCAAACCCTGTAGGGCTCTGTCTGGGTTTTATCAGGCTCTTTTGGGCCTGGTTGGGCTGTGTCAAGCTTTGTCAAGTTCTATCAAGCTCTTTCAAGCTTTGTCGGGCTGCGTCAGATTCTGTCAGGCCCTGTGAAGCTCCATCGGGCTCTGTCAGGCTCCATTGGTTTCTGTCTGGATTTCTCAAACTCTGTGGCAACCTACTGGGCCCTGGTAATCTCTGTCAGAAGCTTTGTGGAGCTCTGTCCAAGTCTGTCAGTCTATGTATGGCTGTTGGGCTCTGTCAGACCCTGTCGATTTCTGTCAGGCTTTGTTGAGCTCTGTCAGGCTTTTTCAAGCTCTGTTGGGCTCTGTCGCATCCTGTCAGGTTTGTTGGGCTCTCTTGGCCTCTGTCGGGGTTTGTCTGGCACTGTCGAGCTCTGTCAGTCTCTGTCAGGCTTTGTCGGGCTCTGTCGGGTTCCAGTAAGCACTGTTGGGTTCTGTCAGGATTTATTGAGCTCTGTTGGGCCTTGTTCAGCTCTGTTGAGCCTTGTCAAGCTCTGTTAGGCCTGTTTGTGCTTTGTTGAGTTCTGTCGGGCTCTTTCTGGCTTTGTTGGTCCCTGTCGGGCTCTGTCAGGCCTTTTTGGGCTTTGTTAAATTCTGTCAGGTGCTTTCAGGCTTTGTCAGTCCCTGTTGATCTCTGTTGGGCTTTGTTGAGCTCTGTTGGGTTCTATCAGGCCCTGTTACACCTTGTCAGGCTTTGTCCAGCTCTGTCGAGCCTTGTCAGGCTGTGTTGGGCTTTGCTAGCCTCTGTTGTGTTTTGTCGGGTTCTGTTGATGTTTGTTGGGCACCAACGAACTCTGTCGGGCTTGGTTGCACTTTGTTGTGCTCTATCGGGTTCTGTCAGTCTTTGGGAAGCCTTGTCATGCTCTGTTGGGCTCTTTTGGGGTTTGTCAGGCTCTGTCGGTCTCTGTTGGTGTTTGTTGGGTGCTGTCAAGCTCTGTCAAGCTGTGACAGGCCTTGTTGGGCTTTATCAGGCTCTGTCGGTCCCTGTTGGTCTTTGTCAGGCTCTGTCAGGCCCTGTCTGGCCTTCTCTGGTTTTATTGAGATCTTTCAGGCCCTATTAGGCTCTTCCAGGCCCTTTCAGGATCTATTGAGCTCTGTCAAGCCCTGTCAGGCTCTGTCAGCCTATGTGTTGTCAGGCTTTATTTGGCTTTGTTGGGCCCTCTCATGTCCTGTCAGACTCTGTCAGGCCCTGTTGATCTCTGTCAGGCTTTGTCAGGCTCTGTCGGGCTCTTTCAGTCTGTTGGGTCCTGTCATGCTCTGCCTCACTTTGTGAGGCTTTGTCAAGGTGTCTCAGGCTTTGTTGGGCTCTGTCAGGTTCCGGCAAGCACTTTTGGATGCTGTCAGGCTTTGTCAAGCTCTGTTGGGTTTTGTTGGACTCTGTTGATCTTTGGTGGGGTTTGTTTGGCACCGTTGAACTCTGTCAGGTATTTGTTGGGCCCTGTCGGGCTCTGTCAGGGTCTGTTCAGGCTTTGTTGAGTTCTTTAAGGCCTTGTCAGGCTCTGTGGGGTCTTGTTGGGCTGTGCTGAATTCTGTCAGGCTCTTTATGGCTCTGTCAGTCCTTGTTACACCCTGTCAGGCTCTGTCAGGCTTTGTCTAGCTCTGTCGAGCCATCTCAGGCTGTGTCGGGCTCTGTTAGGCTCTGTCGGGCCCTGTCATGCTCTGTCAGGCTTTGTTGATGTCTGTCGGGCCCTGCCAGGTTTATCACACTCTGTTGGGTTCTGTCAGGGTTTGTTGAGCACCGTCGATCTCTGTTTGGCCCTGTTGGACTTCATTGGGCCTTTTTGGGCTCTGTCAGGATTTGCCAGGCTCTGTCAGGTTTGTAGGGTTTTGTCAACCTCTGTCAGGCCCTGTCAGGCCTTGTCTGGCTTTGTCAGGCTCTGTTGATCTCTGTTGGGCTTTCTTGGGGTTTGTCAGGCTCATTTGGCCTCTATCGGGGTTTGTCTGCCACTGTCAAGCTCTGTCAGGCTTTGTCAGGTTCTATCAGGCCTTTTTGAGGCCTTTCTGGCTTTTTCGGGTCCTGTCAGACTTCCTTGGGCCCTGTCGGGTTTGTAGGGTTTTGTTGGGCTTTGTTGACCTCTGTCAGGCCCTGTTGGGCTTTGTTGGGCCCTGCTGAGCTCTGTCTCTCTTTCTTGGGCTCTGGAAGGCTCATTTGGCCTCTGTTGGGGTTCTTCTGGCACTGTTGAACTCTGTCAGTCTCTGTCAGGCTTCATCGGACTCTATTGGGCCTTTTTGAGTTTGTTGAACTCTGTCAGGCTCTTTCTGGCTTTTTCGGGTCCTTCACTGGGGTTTTAGGGACTGGCTTAGAGCCCTCTGGGAAGAACTGTTCAGCAGGAGTGAGGCAGGTTTAATCTCAAAGGTGTTAAGGCTTGTATGTGTGGGGCTTAATGTTTAGTTTGTCTCTTTAATGGCAAGCAGTAGTAGGTGTCTAGGTGGGATTTCTAAATGGAAAGCAGATCTCTGGAATGGTTAGTCGGTTAATCCTTTTTCAAATGTGGAGGGCCAACATGCACAGAAAAGAGCAACAAAAGAGGCGATAGAAGGTGAGTTGGCACGTGGCATCAGAGGGAAGGTGTTGCATGTACTTATATCTAAGTTGAGTTTGTTGTTTGTTTTTGTAGGTGTAAAGCAATGAGCAGAGCTGGGTATCAGCATTGCAGTTCCTTGGTAAAGGAGAGCATGGAGTGCCGGGCTTAAGCAGCAGCTTGTGTTAGGAGGTTGTGTTGCTGGTGGAGGTGTGAGCATCCTTTGGTTGTGTTTTACAGGTGGTAGCTGAGCCTCACCATGGTCCAGGTGGAAGCTCAAAGCGACAGAGGCCGGGTGGGAGATTGGCCAAGGTAAAGGAGCAGGAGATTGGCTGCATGCAGGCTGTGTATTCTGACAGTATCTGAGCACATGCCTTTGTTTTTGCAGGTGCCTCAGGCAAGCTTGGAGGGCAAAGCTGGATGCCCATCAGCAGCCAGGAAGGTGAGGTGGTGGTGGGTGTTGAGGAGCACAGTATTGCCTGGTGACTCGCTTCAGCATTTCCTTCTTGTTTTGCAGATGCTTTGAGGGCCACCTTTGGACTTGAACAAGCATTTGCAGTGAGCTCGGTTAGAGGTGTGGAGGAGTGTGGGGCTAGGGACTTGTCCCAAGCACTACAGTCATTTTTGTTTCTTGGTGTCTAAGTACCACAAGTGTTGAGGGTACATGCCTGTGCCCCAGGCATGACATGCTGAACAGAACACCATGGAACTTAGGAGGAGGTGGGTGTTGTGGAAAGGGTTGGTGTTGACCCACATGATAGTTAGTGCTGGCATTGCTTAGTGTGTGTGTTTTCCTGTTGCAGATGTTGAAGGGGAAGATGACAACTGCAGGAAGATCCCTGTTAGCTCATGTGGCATTTTCCTTTGTTAAGGATGGATTCAGTCCCTTGGCCCTCTGAAAGCTAACTGGAGGGAGGGAGGCTGGGTAGGGTCTGGGAATTGCAGGGATGGGGTTTAAAGTTGGTGTAGGGGAGAGGCCATCCGGGAACAGTCCCTTGCGTGGGTAAAGGGTGAACTTTTCAGCTTGAGCTGGGCAGGGCAGCTCCAGCCTGTGTCTGTGTTGTGTAGTTTGGGAACCCTGCCTTGTACCTGTCAAATGATCCCCTCGTTGCACCCAAGGGGCAGGGCAGGCATCTGGTGTTTCATACCAGGGTCTGAAATGCAGGTGCCAATTGGCATATTCCCAACTGGGTGCTGGTTTTCTTGCATCAGCTGCTGAAAGTGTGACTGGTTCTGGTGCCTTGAACATTTCTGTTTGGCTGTGTTTTATGGTACCGTTCCAGGCTGTGTTGTCAGCTCTGCTCTCTACTCATCCAGTAAGGGACTGGATAATAAGGGACTGGAACTTCTTCCCAGCATCTTGAAGTTCTTCAGTCTTGCAGCTGGCTTCTTGCGCTTGCGCCATCTCTGTTTTGCCAGTCCCGCTACGTAAGGGGCTGCAACATTTGGCTCCTTTTTGTTTTGGGGTTGCAGTAGAGGCTTCTCGCCTCACCACTGCCTCCCTGTTGGTTCTATTGATCGATGCTGTCTCTGATCTTGGAATCATTCTCGTTGTTGAGTGTTTTTGGTGCTGTTGGAGTAGTGTTGTCTGTAGCGTTCTGCGGAGCGTAAATCTGCACATGCGCACATTCGGCTTGGAGCTGAAGGTGTAGATTCAGCTGTGGGTGAACTGAGTTTTAGGAGTTCATGGCTAATGTGTTGACATGTTAGATTGTGTAGGCAAAGATTGTACCATCATATGGGATGGAGTAGCCATGGGTCCTTCACTGGTGTTTAAAGTTGATACCCAAGACCATTGTTGATCAGTGTTTTCTGTAGTGTGCTGTTCTTTCACAGACAAAGAGTGTTTTGATGAAATCTTTTTTCTTTGCAGATTACCACATTGTCAACATGGGTCATTTAGCATAAAAAAATGCCTCCTAACAAGAATGTATCACTTGTATTTATTGCCTTTACTTAATGGAAACAAAAGCATCTAGAGTCTATTAGGGACATCTGGGAGATAAAGCCTGTTTTGCACTTTTCTGAGCAAATAATGTTCATTCAGAGAAAACACCACCTTGAAGGCTGGCACAAAGCACTTACGGACTGTAAACACTATCTACAGCTGCAAGAAGCAAAGATCTGTCTGAGGTCAGTGCAAAGGATCCAATGAGAAGCAAGAAGACCCCAGACTGAACTACTGTTATTGGACTGAATCATGGTGTGAGGGTTGGGTAAATATTGTGTAAGGGTATAAATACTCAGCTTGGCTGGGCCTTCAGCAAAGAGACCAGCTTGAGTCAGCCCTCCTGCTGTAGTGCTCCATTCAGTTATTTCTATGAACTTTGCCTGAGAGTTTGCCCCAAGAGACCAAGGACCCAGACTGCAGCCCACCTGACCCTGGGCCCCTGAAGGGGAGGTAAGGATGTTGAGATGCGGAATGATGAAACTCTCAAATCCCAGTTAAGTGATGTAAGGAATTGGGTGTGCACGCACAACCCTTTGGCCATACGTATAATCCCTTACATGTTTCCCTCTACCCTCTGTGTCTCTTAGACATGAACCGTAGGTCCAGTCTGGGGCTAAGTTTGGACCCAGCCGCACCTAGACTCCTCTCTGAGGAGGAGTTTAGAAAGCAAGGGAGTACATTCTGAACCTCGTGACCCAATGGGAGGGCCTCCTTCTAGCTCTTGGCATCTTCTGTCCATGTAGAAATCACTCTGAAACAAGTCTCATCTGATTCTGCCTGGTGTATTTTGCCCACACAGTAAGTAAAAGAGTGACCCTTGCCATCACATTCCGTTACATTGCACTGTAAGTGATCTAACACTGGTCTCAGCCAGCAGTACCCTGAGTCACTCACTTGAGACAAACTGATGTTGGCAGGATGGCAGATGCTATCACTGATAAATTATGGAGGCAAAGGGTGAGTTTGAGTTCCATATTCTCAGAGGAATGAGCTTGTGGTAATTGGCATGACTGGAAAGCTGTGGAAGAAAACCCAACCATGGCCAAGAGCCATATAAAGGAGGGAAAGGGAATTAATTGCAAACTGTTAATTACCTGCCTACAACCCAATTGTCAGGAGAGGAAAATCCTGAACATAGAAAAGCAAAATCTGAGGGAGGAAATGGGCACAAAAACTGTGGAATTATTGTCATTAAAATCTCAGCTGCTGCAGAAACCTTTACAGGAAGAAAAGAAACAAAAGTTAGAGGAAAGAAGTGAAGTGATACTTACGCAGTTATCGTCCTCCTGACATTCTACTGATTAGGAAACCAATTGCCTCCCCTGAAGGATGGGACAGAAGTATATGGGGTGACCCTGTGATGGCAAACCATGGAAGGATGGTTCATCATATTTCTCAGATCTACCTGAATGCACAGCCAGATCCATCCTTAAAACAGTACAGTCTCAAGGACCTCCACATGCTGTGTGATACCATATGCAATTTGCTCCCAAGGATCGGTCAGAATTGGTGGATTTATTTGGAAAATACAGCAGAAAACCAGGTGAAACTTGAAAAGTTTACAAGAAATATACAGCAGAAGACCAGGTGAAACTGAAACGGAGTGTTTGCTGAGAGTTTCCCTAAGCGGTGGCAATCAAATACTGGGCACCGGAAGTGAAGCAAATGGCTTTTGGGGTCCAGGAGTTCTTAAATTTAGGACCCAGCCGAGCCAACAACCGCTATTCTATCACCGGCCAAGTAGTTTATTTGGTCCGTGGAGTAGAAGCTGTGGAACAGGGTGAACCCTCCACGATCCCCATAAGCTGTGTTGATGAGCTTCCTACAGCTGTTAGAAAAGCTGCCAGTGTTCATGCAACACATCAAAGAGCAGACACCAATTTTCCAATACCACCTCAATTGATTAGGCAGTGCCAAAGCCACTGAGAAAAGGAGCGAGGTTTGTCAGAGTGTACACACTGAGGCAAAGGAGTGACACACATAGCAAAGCATTTTCCTCTACTTTCAGTCATGAAGCCTGGGGCTTTTGAAAGGGATTGAGTGGCAATGTTGTCACAAGTCGCATGGTGAGGCAGTTCCAGGGGTGGCCGTGGAACTGGTGCAATCTGTTCTCCAGGTAGTTGGGTGGTTAAGTGATGATGTTGTGAGGTTTGGAATTGAGTGTATGTTGAATGAGTGTTAGTTTTAGATTGTTCCCAAACTTGAATGGCTTGTGTTTTTTGTTGGGTTTTTTTATTTTTTTTTTTAATTTTTTTTTTTTTTTTTAATTTGTATGTAATGCTGAGGTAGTTGGACTTTTCTAAAAGTATAATAAAACCAGGCTCAGCCAGAGGATGTTTTTTTCCCCATAGCTGATTGTCCCAACCCCTGTCCAGGACAGTGTTTATGGTTAATGTATCTTTGGAGGTCTGTGTCAGAGTTTTAGCAGACAGGGTGATGTTTGAGCATCACCAGTAGTGGCGTATCCAGGAGTGCTGCAGACCCACGGTTATGACCCACCCTGAGTGGGTGATAGAACAGCTGTGCTGGGAGCATGAGGGGGTTGGTGGATTAGCTGATGGAGTTTTGTGTTTGGACTGTGTGTAACCTTGAGTGATTGTTGTTTGGGGTTGTATGTATTTGTCTTTGCAGGTTGGGATATCTTTTCCTTTTCAAGTGTTTAGAAATTAGAATTAAAACCCCAGCTGGGTGTGGTGGGGGTTGGTTTTGTTTGTTTGTTTTTGTTTTTTTTCCCTCTGGCTGTTTTTTTTTTTTCCCCTTGGTCCTGGCTGCTCTACCAGGCCATATTCATCGCCAATGTTTGGACAGAGGTCAGTGTCAGGCCAGGGTTTTCACAGGGCGAATTTCTGAGGCTTCCAGGAACAGCATTCCTGAGTAGTGATGCAAACACATGGTGATGGTATGAGGGGGCAGAACAGCAGAGAATGGCAGTGGTGGGAGTGTGCAGTGGTTTTGGTAGGTGAATGAGTGGTGTGGTTTAGCTGGGTGTGATTTTGTATGATTAATTGTATTTCAGGGTTGTATTTGTTTCCTTGCAGGTTAATGTTTTTTTCCTTCTCAGGTAATTTGAAATTTAAAATAGAATAAAAAAAAACCCAGCTGGGGGATTATTTTTTTTTTCCTCCCGTTGTCTGTGTTGTTTTTTTTTTCACAGTCCTGGCTGCTCTGTGAGGCAATGTTCATTGCCAGTGTTTGGACAGATGTCAGGCTGGAGTTTTTGCAGGCAAGGGTAATTTTTGAGGCTCCCGGGAACAGTGTTCCCAAGTAGCGATGCAGACACAGGGTGATGGCACAAGCCGGGGGAATGGCAGTGGTATGAATGTGCAGTGGTTTTGGTAGGTGAATGAGTGGTGTGGTTTAGCTGTGTGTGATCTTGTACAATTGTAATTTGGGGTTGTATTTATGTTTCGTTGCAGGTTAAAGTATTTTTCCTTTTCAGGTAATTTGAAATTTAAAATAGAATTTTTAAAAAACCCAGCTGGGGGACTTTTTCTTTTCCCCCAGCTACTCTGCAAGGTGATGTTCATTGCCAGTGTTTGGATGAAGATCAGGCTCGGACTGGGGTTTTCACAGGCAGGGTGAGTTTTGAGGCTTCTGGGAACAGCGCTCCTGGGGAGTGATGCAGCCAGAGGGTGATGGCACGTAGGTGGGAGAATGAGAGTGCTGCAACTGTGTGCTTGGTGCATGAACAGTGTTTGTAGTGGTTTAGCTGCTTATGCTTTGGTGTGAGTGTGGTTTTGGGTTGTAGTTATTTGTCTTTGCAGGTTGAGATGTTTTTTTCCTTTGCAGGTGTTTAGAAAATTTTAAAAAGAATGAAAGCTCCAGACATTGTTGAATCAGGTAGGCAGTAAGGTGTAAGTTTTAATAGTAGTTAAAGTACAATGTAAAATTGTTCTGTAAACAATGAATATGGGAAACTTACCTGGAGTCACTATTGGACCCATGGCAACCAAGAGTGTTTAAAAAAGAATGCAGAAGATAGTCCATCTTAATGGGAATTTGGGTAATTGCTAAAATAGTAAATTCAAGTAGAAAGCTAAAGTGTGTTTTGGAATGCCTGTAGGTAAACAGTTATATTATGTCCTGTTATGGCAGCAGTTATAAGGTAATGCTGGAAAATAAAGGAGTTTATTTTCTGTTGTCAAATATTAAATAAATGGGGTCATGAAGTTTTAATGTAACTGTTTGTAACTGAACTGTTGCACCAAACTAAGTGCTGTAATGAAGCTAATAAAGCAGATGTTCTTTTTAGCTGTCCGGTGTATTTTGTGGTTTGAGTGGTTTGCTGTTTGATATTGTGAGGTTTTGTGTGTGTGCTGGACTCTTTGCAGAGTGTGTGCTGGACTTTGTCTTTGGTTTGTGTGTTTGAGTTGGTCTCTGGTGTGCCTGGAGTTGTTTTGGACAGTGTGTGTTGACTTTGCAGAGTTAGATTGGAATTTGTGTGGATGGTGTGTCTTGGGTGTTGGATTTCTGGAACGTGTGTGACTATAAGTAGACTGTGTTACAAGTGTGCAGTTTGAGTGTGTTATTATGTTAGGGTTAGTTTTCCATGGCATCTAAACATTGTTAAATTGATTTAAAATAAAACCAATTTTACTTTAAAAATGCAGCAGTAGAAAATTACATGCTCTAGGGGAGTGTCACGGAGGTACCCCGAGGTTAGTTTAAGGGACAATGGGGTCCAAGACAACTTTTATTAAGCCAGTGAGAAACAGGGTTTTAGCACTCCAAAAGTGACTTAAATAAAGGTTCAGATATCAGTTGAGGAAAATTATTGAGGGGCAGCAACTAATACAACAGGCGGTCCACAGTGTGCATGCACGTGGCTTCACTCAAAACAATGCCGGAGCCGACCCTGAGTTCGAGACGAATACACACTTGCCTGAACACGGTGCAGGATTATTTTTAAAGAGATACACGTACTCATAGTGGATACGGAAAGTGTACACTCACGATTCTGCGAGGGTAAATTTATAATACACTCGCAATCCTGTGAGGGTTAATTTACTTACACGTGCAAATGTGCATGGAATACTACACGTGCTTATGTAGAAGCACGAGAGGAAAATACACTCGCGATTGTGCGAGGAAATAATTTATACACGTGCTCGTATTGAGCACAGAAAGTACACGTGCTTGTATTAAGCACGGAAAGTAAGCGTGCTGTGGCAGAATGCAAACCCCCCCTCTCTCCCCCTCGCTCCTTCAGTATGGAGGAGTGGGCACATCTCCTCTATTTCTCTGCTACTTGAGGCTAACAGCTTCTTTTGTTTGGCCCCAGAGCACCCTGGCCAGGGCTATTAGGAGAAGGGAGTGCCAAGGCACACTGAGCCGCTGGGCACCTGTGGCCAGTGTGGGGGATGTTTGGAGGCTTCAGGGGCACCCACAGACAGTGTGGGGGTGCAGAGAAGCTTCTAGAATGCCTACAGTCAGATCTGATCAGCCAGTATAAAAACGGGACTCTCGTCGAGACTCCGCCCATTGTGTGGGTCTCTCGGAGCACGAGCAAGATGCTGCCGCCGAGAGCCCCCCTCCCTGGGATGGAGACTCCGCTTGCCTTGCCGCCACGGCTGTGAGTAAAACTTCTCACAGGATTGCAAGTATATTTATACTTTTCGTGCACATATGCACGTGTAACTTTCTGTGCTCAATACAAGCACGTGTAAAATTAATTCTCACAGGATTGCGAGTATATTTATACTTTTCGTGCACATATGCACGTATAACTTTCCGTGCTCCATATGAGCGCGTGTAAAATTAATCCTCGCAGAATCGCGGGTGTATTTTCCTTCCGTGCACATATGCACGTGTAACTTTCTGTGCACATTTGCACGCGTACTTTAAATTATTTCCTTGCACAATCACAAGTGTATTTTCCTCCCGTGCTTCCATGTAAGCACGTGGAATATTCTGTGCACATTTGCACGTGCAAGTAAATTAACCCTCACAGGATTGAGAGTGCATTATAAATTTACCCTCGCGGAATTGCGAGTGTACACTTTCCGTATCCACTACGAGTACGTGTATCTCTTTTAAAAATAATTCCGCACCGTGTTTAGGCAAGTGTGTACTTCTCCGGGACTCAGGGCCGGCTCCGGCATTGTTTTGAGTGAAGCCACGTGGATGCACACTGTGGACCGCCTGTTGTGTTAGTTGCTGCCCCTTAATAATTTTCCTCAACTCTTATCCGAACCTTTATTTAAGTCACTTTTGGAGTGCTAAAACCCTGTTTCTCACCGGTTTGATAGAAGTTGTTTTTGGACCTTTTTGTCCCTTAAATTAACCTACGGGGTGCCTTTGTAACACGTGCAAATGTGCATGGAAAGTTACACGTGCAAATGTGCACAGAAGGAAAATACACCCGCGATTCTGCGAGGGTTAATTTTACACGTGCTCATATCGAGCACGGAAAGTTACACGTGCATATGTGCACGAAAAGTATAAATATACTTGCAATCCTGTGAGAAGTTTTACTCACAGCCGTGGCGGCAAGGCAAGCGGAGTCTCCGTCCCGGGGAGGGGGGCTCTCAGCGGCAGCATTTTGCTCGTGCTCTGAGAGACCCACACAATGGGTGGAGTCTCGACGAGAGTCCCGTTTTTATATTGGCTGATCAGATCTGACTGTAAGCATTCTAGAAGCTTCTCTGCACGCCCACACTGGCTGTGGGTGCCCCTGAAGCCTCCAAACATCCCCCACAGTGACCGCAGGTGCCCAGCCGCTCAGTGGCGCCTCGGCACTCCCTTCTCCTAATGGCCCTGGCCAGGGTGCTCTGGGGCCAAACAAAAGAAGCTGTTAGCCTCAAGTAGCCGAGAGAGAGATGTGCCTACTCCTTTCATACTGAAGGAGGGAGGTGGGGAGAGATGGGGGTTTGCATTCTGCCACAGGGAGTAATACATTTATCAAAACAAATTAAATAAAATACTAAAACCCAAGTAGTCCCCTAGAGCATCAAAATTTCTGCTACTGCACCAGACTTTATTTTTTTATATATAGCATTCTTTACTATAAGAACCCTACTAATTGTCAGTCCAACTGGGAGTAATCCCTAATTAAATATTCGTACCGTTTGGTTATTTAATCTGGGATTACTCCCAGTAGGAATGACAATTAGTACCTAAATATGCAAATGAGGTCAATTTTTTTTCCAACAACAGACGTACAAAAAGACAAAACTACACAAATTAAAAGCAACCAAAAAAAAAAAAAAGCACTTTAAAACATGCATTCTGGGATAGGATTGCCCCTGTACAGTTTCCAGATAAGGCTTAGGCCATTAGGCCCACCAATACAATTTAGGCTTAAGGTCATTGTCAGGGTTAGGGATTAGATATTAGGGGTTAGGGCCATTAGGGTTAGGGTTCATGTAATATGTAAAACTCGATTGGATTTAACTTAAGTTTATAGTCCTTCACCTAAGAGAAAATTATTAATAATTTGGGAGAAAAAAAAAGTGGGTTATGACAGACAGCAAGGAAAGGCTGTCAAAAGTAATAAAAAATAGGTTTCTAAGGCTAGGAATAATTAAAATTTTAAAAAATACGTAATGAAAGGGCAAAAATGGTCAGCTTAGGTGTTTTTTGGCACCGCAGCAGCATGTATTAATAACATCACAGCTCAATTTCTGAACTTGAAAAAGACAATGAAAAAATCAAAATTTCAGGAAAATGTGGACACTTTGACAAGCCGGGTCAATTTGTCGGAAGACTTGTATTGGCAGTATGTTCATTTTTTATCTCTTCAAAAAAAATGTGTAAGTTGTTGCAGTTTTTCTCCACAGTGGGGAGGCTTTGGAGGTAACAGGAGTGATAATAATACTAATGATAATTATATGAATAATTATTAATAATAATATTAATGATATGCTGTGGGTTTTTTTTCTCTCCTCGTTTTCTTTTTTTCACGCCATCTCATTCTACCCTGGAAATAAATATTTTTTTCTCTACATTTTAGGTACAGTTACCGGCAAAAACTGCATTTCCTATGACTTCAAAGTTTCAAATGTAAGTATAAATATTTTTAAAGGATCTAATTTTAAATTAAAATTTTAATAACTAATACATTCTATGGGCATTCTCTTTTTTTTCCTCTCCCTATTTTCCTAGATTTTTTTATTAAAAGCGAAGTATCTGAAAAATTGCAATTTCAAAATATTGTCACTCAGCCAAGAAGGAAATATAAAATTTGTTTTTTCTTCCTCTAATTATTTTTAATATCTGCAGATTCCAAATTTTCTGCAGAACTGGGGAAAAACCAACCAACCAAACAAAACAACTTTACAGAGTTTATAACAGTTTATAGAGCAGAAAAATTGTAAAGCATCAGTGCTTCCTCCTTATCGGGAGGAAATGAATGGATTGTTTCATCTCAAAAATTAGAAAATTTGACAAAAATTCCGGTATATTTTTTTAAAAAATCTAGCTGAATGTCCACAATGATTGAGATGAAGAACATGAATTTAATATATGCATAATATATGTATGCATATAATACAGAAATGTCTATAATTTATGTAATAATTTTATATATATATAAAATATATAAAATATATAAAATAATGTAGCTCGTCAATTTAAATCAGGAGAAATTTTGGCCATTCAACAAAATTATTTCATTATTCCTCAGAACATTCTAGAAATGAATGTCACACACAACTACTATGTGGATCCCAACAGCCTGATGTTCAAAGAAATCAAAATTTTGGGACTGCTTCAGGAACCAGCATCCGTCATGTTGGAGAACAAAAACATGCAAATTTCATAACATGATTTCACCTACGATCCAGAAAATAAGGTAAAAAAATAGGAAAATTGGACTGAAATATTTCTGTATTTTATATATTGAAAAGGAGATTACTTGGTAGTACGGCCAATGCCAGAGTATAGGTGATTTTACTAAAAAAGTAAAATTATTATATTTACATTAATAATAATGTTAATTATGTTATTAATAACATACACTTTTGTTTTAATAATGTACATAGCAACATAAAAAGGATCTCCTTAAACACTGCATGCAACACAACTTATATTTTTGCATTTATTTACATAGGTACATTCATTTATAAGGGGAGTGACAGCTCTAAGATTTTAGTCGATATTGTAGGAGGGTAAATAATATTGACATATTTCAACACATTTTAAATTGTAAAAATCAAACATTTAAATTATTTTTTTAAAAAACATAACCCATAAAAGTTAAAATTTTAAAATAAAAATTCATTTTTTCAAAAATTGCACTTATCTGCAGGATCAGATCTCTTTCAGATGTTCCAGACAGGAATTTCAAATATGTAAGTTTGCAAAAATGAAGGTTTCTCTTCAGAGGTCCTAATGGGCAAAGCAATGCAAGGAAAGGCAAAACGGCAAAGCAAGGCAAGGCAAACAATGGCAAAAGGGCAAAGGAAGGCAAGGCAAGGCAAGGAAAAAGGACAAAGAAAGGCAAGGGAAGGCACAGCAAAAGGGCAAAGCAAGGCAAAGCAACATAAGGGAAAAGGGCAAAGCAAGGCAAGACAATACAAGGCAAAATGGCAAAGCAAAGCAAGGCAAGGCAAAAAGACAAAGCAAGGCAAGGCAAATGGGCAAAGCAAGGCAAGGCTACGCAAGGCAAAAGGGAAAAACAAGGGAAGGCAAGGCAAGGAAAATGGGCAAAGCAATGCAAGGAAAAGCGAAAGGGAAAAGCAAGGCAAGGCAAGGCATGGGAAAAGGGCAAAGGAATGGAAGGCAAGGCATGGCTAAAGGGCAAAGCAAGGCAAGGCAAGGCAAAAGGGCAAAGCAAGGCAAGGCAAGGCAAGGCAAAAGGGAAAGCAAGGCAATGCAAGGCAAAAGGGCAAACCAAGGCAAGGCAAGGCAAGGCAAAAGGGAAAAGCAAGGGGAGGCAAGGAAAGGCAAAAGGGCAAAGCAATGCAAGGAAAGGCGAAAGGGCAAAGCAAGGCAAGGCAAACCATGGCAAAAGGGCAAAGGAAGGCAAGGCAAGGCAAAAGGGAAAAGCCTGGCAAGGCAAGGCAAAAGGTCAAAGCAAGGCAAGGCAAGGAAAAAGGGCAAAGGAATGCAAGGAAAGGGAAGGCAAAAGGACAAAGCAAGGCAAGGTAAGGCAAGGAAAAATGGTAAAGCAAGGCAAGGCAAGGTAAAATGGCAAAACAACGCAAGACAAGACAAGGAAAAATGGCAAAACAAGGCAAGGCAAGACAGGGTAAAAGCGCAAAGCAAGGCAAGGCAAGGTAAGGCAAAATGGCAAAGCAAGGCAAGGCAAGGCAAGGGAAAATAGCAAAGTAAGGGAAGGCAAGGCATGCAAAAAGGGCAAAGCAAGGCAGGGCAAGGCAAAGGCAAAAGGGCAAAACTAGGCAAGGCAAGGCAAGGCAGAAGGGCAAAGCAAAGCAAGGCAAGGCAAAAGGGCAAAGCAAAGCAAGGCAAGGCAAGGCAAAAGGGCAAAGGAAGGCAAAGCAATACAAAAGGGCAAAGCAAGGCAAGGCAAGGAAACAGGGCAAAACAAGGCAAGGCAAGGCAGGGCAAGTTAAAAGGGAAAAGCAAGGAAAGGCAAGGCAAGGCAAATGGGCAAAGCAAGGCAAGGCAAGGCAAAAGGGCAAAGCAAGGCAAGGCAAGGCAAAAAGGAAAAGCAAGGAAAGGCAAGGAAAGTCAAAATGGCAAAACAAGGCAAGGCAAGGCAAAAAGGCAAAGCAAGGCAAGGCAAGGCAAAAGGGTAAAGGAAGGTAAACCAATACAAAAGGGCAAAGCAAGGCAAGGCAAGGAAACAGGGCAAAACAAGGCAAGGCAAGGCAGGGCAAGTTAAAAGGGAAAAGCAAGGAAAGGCAAGGCAAGGCAAATGGGCAAAGCAAGGCAAGGCAAGGCAAGAGGGCAAACCAAGGCAAGGCAAGGCAAAAAGGAAAAGCAAGGAAAGGCAAGGAAAGGCAAAATGGCAAAACAAGGCAAGGCAAGGCAAAAAGGCAAAGCAAGGCAAGGAAAGGCAAAAGGGCAAAGCAAGGCAACGCAACGCAAGGCATAAGGGGAAAGCAAGAGAACGCAAGGCACGGCAAAATGGCAAAGGAAGGCAAGGCAAGGCAAGTCAAAAGGGCAAACCAAGGAAAGGCAAGGCAAGGCAAATGGGCAAAGCAAGTCAAGGTAAGAAAAGGAAAAAGGGCAAAGCAAGGCAAGACAATACAAGGCAAAAGAGCAAAGCAAAGCAAAGCAAGGCAAAAAAGCTAAAGCAAGACAAAGCAAGGCAAAAGGGCAAAGCACGGCAAGGCTAGGCAAGGGAAAAGGGAAAAGCAAGGGAAGGCAAGGCAAGGGAAATGGGCAAAACGATGCAAAGAAAGGCGAAAGGGCAAAGCCTGGCAAGGCAAAGCAAGGCAAAAGGGCAAAGCAAGGCAAGGCATGGATAAGGGCAAACCAAGGCAAGGCAAGGCAAAAGGGCAAAACAAGGCAAGACAAGGAAATGAAAAAGGACAAAGCAAGGCAAGGCAAGGCAAGTCAAAAGGGGAAAGCAATGGAAGGAAAGGCATGGCAAAAGGGCAAAGCAAGGCAAGGCTAGGCAAGGCAAAAGGGCACAGTAAGGAAAGGCAAGGCAAGGCAAAAGGGCAAAGAATGGCAAGGCAAGGCAAGGCAAAAGCGCAAAGCAAGGGAACGGAAGACAAAAGGGCAAAGCAAGGCAAGGCAAGAAAACAGGGCAAAACATGGCGAGCCAAGGCAAGGTAAAAGTGCAAAGCAAGGCATGGCAAGGCACAGCAAAAGGGCAAAGCAAGGCAAGGCAAGGCAAGGCAAAAGGGAAAAGCAAGGCAAGGCAACGCAAAAGAGGAAAGCAACGCAAGGCAAGGCAAAAGGGCAAAGCAAGGCAAGGCTAGGCAAGGCAAAAGGGAAAAGCAAGGGAAGGCAAGGAAAGGCAAAAGGGCAAAGCAAGGCAAGGCAAGGCCAAAAGGGCAAAGAAAGGGAACGCAAGGCAAAGCAAAACAGGAAAGCAAGGCAAGGCAAGGCAAAAGGGTAAAGCAAGGCAAGGCAAGGCAAAATGGCAAAGCAAGGCAGGAAAAGACAAGGAAAAACGGCAAAGCAAGGCAAGGCAAGGCAATGGAAAAGGGCAAAGCAAGGCAAGGCAAGGCAATGTAAGGAAAAAGGGCAAAGCAAGGCAAGGCAAGGCAAGGCAAAAGGGTAAAGCAAGGGAAGCAAATGGCAAAGAATGGGCAAAGCTGTGCAAGGAAATGCGAATGGGCAAAGTGAAGCAAGGCAAGGCATGGCAAAAGGGCAAAGGAAAGCAAGGCAAGGTATGGTTAAATGGCAAAGCAAGACAAGGAAAGGCAAAAGGGCAAAACAAGGCAAGGCAAGGCAATGAAAAAGGACAAAGCAAGGCAAGGTAATGCAAGGTAAAAGGGCAAAGTAAGGCAAGGCAAGGCAAGGCAAAAGGGGAACGAATAGCAAGGCAAGGTAAGGCAAAAGTGCAAAGCAAGGCAAGGCAAAAGGGCAAAGCAAGGCAAGGCAAGGAAACAGGGCAAAACAGGGCAAGACAAGGCAAGGCAAAAGGGGAAAGCAAGGAAAGGCAAGGAAAGGCAAACGGACAAAGCAATGCAAGGAAAGGCAAAACGGCAAAGCAAGGCAGGGCAAACCATGGCAAAAGGGCAAAGGATGGCAAGACAAGGCATGGCTAAAGGCAAAGCAAGGCAAGGCAAGGCAAAAGTGTAATGACTGGCAAGGCAAGGCAAAAGGGCAAAGCCTGGCAAGGCAGGGCAACGCAAAAGGGCAAAGCAAGGCAACGCAAGGAAAAGCAAAAGGACAAAGTAAGGGAAGGAAAGCCACGGCAAAAGGGCAAAGCAAGGCAAGGCTATGCAAGGCAAAAGGGAAATACAAGGGAAGGCAAGGAAACTCAAATGGGCAAAGCTATGCAAGGAAAAGCGGAAGGGCAAAGCAAGGCAAGGGAAGGCAAAAAGGAAAAGCATAAAAGGCAAGGCAAGGCAAAATGGCAAAGCAAGGCAAGGCAAGGCAAAAGGGCAGAGCAAGGCAAGGCAAGGCACGGCAAAAGGGCAAAGTAAGGCAAGGCAAGGCATCGTTAAAGGGCAAAGCAAGGCAAGGAAAGGCAAAAGGGCAAAACAAGGAAAGGCAAGGCAAGGCAAATGGGCAAAGCAAGGCAAGAAAAGGCAAAAGGACAAAGCAAGCAAGGCAAGGAAGGGCAAAAGGGCAAAGTAAGGCAAGGCAAGGCATCGTTAAAGGGCAAAGCAATGCAAGGCAAGGCAAAAAGGAAAAGCATAAAAGGCAAGGCAAGGCAGAAGGGCAAAGCAAAGAAAGGCAAGGTAAAAGGGCAAAGCAAAACAAGGCAAGGCAAGGCAAAAGGGCAAAGGAAGGCAAAGCAAGACAAAAGGGCAAAGCAAGGCAAGGCAAGGAAACAGGTCCAAACAAGGCAAGGCAAGGCAAGGCAAGGCAAGTTAAAAGGGAAAAGCAAGGCAAGGCAAGGCAAGGCAAATTTGCAAAGCAAGGCAAGGCAAGGCGAAAGGGCAAACCAAGGCAAGGCAAGGCAAAAGGGAAAAGCAAGGCAAGGCAAGGCAAGGCAAAATGGCAAAGCAAGGCAAGGCAAGACAAAAGGGCAAAAGAAGGAAAGGCAAGGCAAGGCAAAAGGGCAAAGCAAGGCAAAGCAAGGTAAGGCAAAAGGGTAAAACAGGCAAGGCAAGGAAAGGAAAAAGGACAAAACAAGGCAAGGCAATACAAGGCAAAAGGGCAAAGCAAAGCAAGGCAAGGCAAAAAGGTAAAGCAAGGCAAGGCAAGGCAAAAGGGCAAAGCAAGGCATGGCTAGGCAAGGGAAAAGGGAAAAGCAAGGGAAGGCAAGGCAAGGGAAATGGGCAAAGCAATGTAAGGAAAGGCGAAAGGCCAAAGCAAGGCAAGGCAAGGCATGTCAAAAGGGCAAAGGAAGGCAAGGCAAGGCATGGTTAAAGGCAAAGCAAGGCAAGGCAAGGCAAAAGTGCAAAGACTGGCAAGGCAAGGAAAAAGGGCAAAGCCTCGCAAGGCAAGGCAACGCAAAAGGGCAAAGCAAGGCAACGCAAGAAAAGGCAAAAGGGCAAAGTAAGGGAAGGAAAGCCATGGCAAAAGGGCAAAGCAAGGCAAGGCAAGGCAACGAAAATGGGCAAAGCAAGGCAAGGCAAGGCAAAAGGACAAAGCAAGCAGGGCAAGGAACGGCCAAAGGACAAAGCAATGCAAGGCAAGGCAAAATGGCAAAACAAGGAAAGGCAAGGCAAGGCAAAAGGGCAAAGCAAAGGCAAGGAAAGGCGAAACGGCAAAGCAAGGCAAGGCAAGGAAAGGTAAAGGGGCAAAGTAAGGGAAGGAAAGCCATGGCAAAAGAGAAAAGCAAGGCAAGGCAAGGCAAGGCAAAAGGGCAAAGCAAGGCAAGGCAAGGCAAAAGGGCAAAGGAAGGAAAGGCAAGGCACAGCAAAAGGGCAAAGCAAGGCAAGGTAAAAGGGCAAAGCAAAACAAGGCAAGGCAAGGCAAAAGGGCAAAGGAAGGCAAAGCAAGACAAAAGGGCAAAGCAAGGCAAGGCAAGGAAACAGGTCCAAACAAGGCAAGGCAAGGCAAGGCAAGGCAAGGCAAGGCAAGTTAAAAGGGAAAAGCAAGGCAAGGCAAGGCATGCAAAAAGGGCAAAGCAAGGCAAGGCAAGGCATAAGGGCAAAGTAAAGCAAGGCAAGGTAAAAGGGCCAAGCAAAACAAGGCAAGGCAAGGCAAAAGGGCAAAGGAAGGCAAAGCAAGACAAAGGGCAAAGCAAGGCAAGGCAAGGAAACAGGGCAAAACAAGGCAAGGCAAGGCAAGGCAAGGCAAGTTAAAAGGGAAAAGCAAGGCAAGGCAAGGCATGCAAAAAGGGCAAAGCTAGGCAAGGCAAGGCAGAAGGGCAAAGCAAAGCAAGGCAAGGTAAAAGGGCAAAGCAAAACAAGGCAAGGCAAGGCAAAACGGCAAAGGAAGCCAAAGCAAGACAAAAGGGCAAAGCAAGGCAAGGCAAGGAAACAGGTCCAAACAAGGCAAGGCAAGGCAAGGCAAGGCAAGTTAAAAGGGAAAAGCAAGGCAAGGCAAGGCAAGGCAAATGGGCAAAGCAAGGCAAGGCAAGGCAAAAGGGCAAACCAAGGCAAGGCAAGGCAAAAGGGAAAAGCAAGGCAAGGCAAGGCAAGGCAAAAGGGAAAAGCAAGGCAAGGCAAGGCAAGACAAAAGGGTAAAGCAAGTCAAGGTAAGACAAGGAAAAAGGGCAAAGTAAGGCAAGGCAATACAAGGCAAAAGGGGAAAGCAAAGCAAGGCAAGGCAAAAAGGTAAAGCAAGGCAAGGCAAGGCACAAGTGCAAAGACTGGCAAGGCAAGGAAAAAGGGCAAAGCCTGGTAATGCAAGGCAACGCAAAAGGGCAAAGCAAGGCAAGGCAAGGCAAGACAAAAGGGCAAAGCAAGTCAAGGTAAGACAAGGAAAAAGGGCAAAGTAAGGCAACGCAATACAAGGCAAAAGGGCAAAGCAAAGCAAGGCAAGGTAAAAAGGTAAAGCAAGGCAAGGCAAAAGTGCAAAGACTGGCAAGGCAAGGAAAAAGGGAAAAGCCTCGCAAGGCAAGGCAACGCAAAAGGACAAAGCAAGGCAATGCAAGGAAAGGCAAAAGGGCAAAGTAAGGGAAGGAAAGCCATGGCAAAAGGGCAAAGCAAGGCAAGGCAAAAAGGGCAAAGAACGGGAAGGCACGGCAAAGCAAAAGAGAAAAGCAAGGCAAGGCAAGGCAAGGCAAAAGGGCAAAGCAAGGCAAGGCAAGGCAAAAGGGCAAAGCAAGGAAAGGCAAGGAAAAAGGGCAAAGGAATGCAAGGAAAGGGAAGGCAAAAGGACACAGCAAGGCAAGGTAAGGAAAGACAAAAGGTTAAAGCCAGGCAAGGCTAGGCAAGGCAAAATGGCAAAGCAAGGCAAGACAAGACAAGAAAAAACGGCAAAGCAAGGCAAGGCAAGGCAAAATGGCAAAGCAAGGCAAGGCAAGGCAAGGGAAAATAGCAAAGTAAGGGAAGGCAATGCATGCAAAAAGGGCAAAGCAAGGCAGGGCAAGGCAATGGCAAAAGGGCGAAGATAGACAAGGCAAGGCAAAAGGGCAAAGCAAAGCAAGGCAAGGCAAAAGAGCAAAGCAAAGCAAGGCAAGGCAAGGCAAAAGGGCAAAGGAAGGCAAAGCAAGACAAAAGGGCAAAGCAAGGCAAGGCAAGGAAACGGGTCAAAACAAGGCAAGGCAAGGCCAGGCATGTTAAAAGGGAAAAGCAAGGCAAGGCAAGGCAAGGCAAATGGGCAAAGCAAGGCAAGGCAAGGCAAAAGGGCAAACCAAGGCAAGGTAAGGAAAAAGGGAAAAGCAAGGCAAGGCAAGGCAAAATGGCAAAGCAAGGCAAGGCAAGGGAAAAGGGCAAAGCAAGGCAAGGCAAGGCATGGCAACAGGACAAAGAAAGGCAAGGCAAGACAAAAGGGCAAAACAAGGAAAGGCAAGGCAATGCAAAAGGGCAAAGCAAGGCATGGCAAGGCAAGACAAAAGGTTAAAGCAAGGCAAGGCAAGGCAAGGAAAAAGGACAAAGAAAGGCAAGGGTAGGCAAGGCAAAAGGGCAAAGCAAGGCAAGACAAGGCAAAAAGGGAAAGAATCGCAAGGCAAGGCAAAAGTGCAAAGCAAGGCAAGGCAAAAGGGCAAAGAAAAGCAAGGCTAGGCAAAAGGGAAAAGCAAGTCAAGGCAAGGCAAAGCAAAAGCACAAAGCAAGGGAAAGCAAGAAAAAAGGGCAAAGCAAGGAAAGGAAAGGAAACAGGGAAAACAGGGCAAGGCAAGGCAAAAGGACAAAACAAGGCAGTGCAAGGAAAGGCAAAAGGGAAAAGCAAGGGAAGGCAAGGAAAGGCAAACGGGCAAAGCAATGCAAGGAATGGCGAAACGGCAAAGCAAGGCAAGGCAAACCATGGCAAAAGTGCAAGGGAAGGCAAGACAAAGCAAGGCTAAAGGCAAAGCAAGGCAAGGCAAGGCAAAAGTGCAAAGACTGGCAAGGCAAGGCAAAAGGGTAAAGCCTCGCAAGGCAAGGCAACGCAAAAGGGCAAAGCAAGGCAACGGAAGGTAAGGCAAAAGGGCAAAGTAAGGGAAGGAAAGCCACGGCAAAAGGGCAAAGCAAGGCAAGGCTATGCAAGGCAAAAGGGAAATGCAAGGGAAGGCAGGAAAGTCAAATGGGCAAAGCTATGCAAGGAAATGCGAAAGGGCAAAGCAAGGCAAAGGAAGGCAAAAGGGCAAAACAAGGCAAGGCAAGGCAACAAAAATGGGCAAAGCAAGGCAAGGAAAGGCAAGTCAAAAGGAGAAAGCAAGGGAAGGAAAGGCACGGCAAAAGGGCACAGCAACGCAAGGTAATGCAAGGTAAAAGGGCAAAATAAGGCAAGGCAAGGAAAGGGAAAAGGGAAAAGCAAGTGAAGGCAAGGCAAGGCAAAAGCACAAAGCAAGGGAAAGCAAGACAAAAGAGCAAAGAAAGGCAAGGCGAGGAAACAGGGCAAAACAGGGAAGGTTAGGCAAGCTAAAAGTGCAAAGCAAGGCAACGCAAAAGGACAAAGCAAGGCAAGGCTAGTCAAGGCAAAAGGGAAAAGCAAGAGAAGGCAAGGAAAGGCAAATAGTCAAAGCAAGGCAAGGAAAGGTGAAAGGGCAATGCAAGGCAAGGCAAACCATGGCAAAAGGGCAAAGGAAGGCAAGACAAGGCATGGCTAAAGGCAAAGCAAGGCAAGGCAAGGCAAAAGTGCAAAGACTGGCAAGGCAAGGCAAAAGGGCAAAGCAAGGCAAAACAAGGAAAGGCAAAAGGGCAAAGTAGGGGAAGAAAAGCCATGGCAAATGGGCAAAGCAATGCAAGGCAAGGCAAAAGGGCAAAGCAAGGCAAAAGGTCAAAGCAAGGAAATGCAAGGCAAAAGGGCAAAGGAATGCAAGGAAAGGGAAGGCAAAAGGACACAGCAAGGCAAGGTAAGGCAAGGCAAAAGGGTAAAGCAAGGCAAGGCAAGGCAAGTCAAAATGGCAAAGCAAGGCAAGACAAGACAAGGAAAAACAGCAAAGCAAGGCAAGGCAAGGCAAGGGAAAAGGGCAAAGCAAGGCAAGGCAAGGCAAAAGTGGAAAGCAAGGCAAGGCAAGGCAAGGTAAAAAGGCAAAGGAAGGTAAAGCAAGACAAAAGGACAAAGAAAGACAAGGAAAGGAAACAGGGCAAAACAAGGCAAGGCAAGGAAAGGCAAGTTAAAAGGGCAAAGCAAGGCAAGGCAAGTCAAGGCAAAATGGCAAAGCATGGCAAGGCAAGGCAAGGCGAAATTGCAAAGCAAGGCAAGAAAAGGCAAAAGGACAAAGCAAGCAAGGCAAGGAACGGCCAAAGGGCAAAGCAATGCAAGGCAAGGCAAAATGGCAAAACAAGGAAAGGCAAGTCAAGGCAAAAGGGCAAAGAAAGGCAAGGCAAGGCTAGGCATAAGGCGAAGGCAAGGGAAGGCAAGGTAAGGCACAAGGACAAAGCAATGCAAGGCAAGGCAAGGCAAAAGGGGAAAGCAAAGCAAGGCAAGGCAAAAGGGCAAAGCAAGGCATGGCAAGGGAAAATTGCAAAGTAAGGGAAGGCAAGGCATGCAAAAAGGGCAAAGCAAGGCAGGGCAAGGCAGAAGGGCAAAGCAAAGCAAGGCAAGGTAAAAGGGCAAAGCAAAAGAGGGCAAGGCAAGGTAAAAGGGCAAAGGAAGGCAAAGTAAGACAAAAGGGCAAAGCAAGGCAAGGCAAGGAAACGGGTCAAAACAAGGCAAGACAAGGCAGGGCAAGTAAAAAGGGAAAAGCAAGGCAAGGCAAGGCAAGGCAAATGGGCAAAGCAAGGCAAGGCAAGGCAAAAGGGCAAAGCAAGGCAAGGCAAGGCAAAAGGGCAAACCAAGGCAAGGCAAGACAAAAGGGAAAAGCAAGGCAAGGCAAGGCAAGGCAAAATGACAAAGCAAGGCAAGGCAAGGCAAAAGGGCAAAGAAAGGCAAGGCAAGACAAAAGGGCAAAACAAGGAAAGGCAAAGGAAGGCAAAAGGGCAAAGCAAGGCAAGGCAAGGCAAGGCAAGACAAAAGGGTAAATCAAATCAAGGCAAGGCAAGGAAAAAGGACAAAGAAAGGCAAGGGTAGGCAAGGCAAAAGGGCAAAGCAAGGCAAGGTAAGAAAAGGAAAATGGCAAAGTAAGGCAAGGCAATACAAGGCAAAAAGGCAAAGCAAAGCAAGGCAAGGCAAAAAGGTAAAGGAAGGCAAGGCAAGGCAAAAGGGCAAAGCAAGGCATGGCTAGGCAAGGGAAAAGGGAAAAGCAAGGGAAGGCAAGGCAAGGGAAATGGGCAAAGCAATGTAAGGAAAGGCGAAAGGGCAAAGCAAGGCAAGGCAAGGCATGGCAAAAGGGCAAAGGAAGGCAAGGCAAGGCATGGTTAAAGGCAAAGCAAGGCAAGGCAAAAGTGCAAAGACTGGCAAGGCAAGGAAAAAGGGCAAAGCCTGGCAAGGCAAGGCAACTTAAAAGGGCAAAGCAAGGCAACACAAGGAAAGGCAAAAGGGCAAAGTAAGGGAAGGAAAGCCATGGCAAAAGGGCAAAGCAAGGCAAGGCAAGGCAAAAAGGGCAAAGAAGGGGAAGGCTCGGCAAAGCAAAAGAGAAAAGCAAGGCAAGGCAAGGCAAGGCAAAAGGGCAAAGCAAGGCAAGGCAAGGCAAAAGGGCAAAGCAAGGAAAGGCAAGGAAAAAGGGCAAAGGAATGCAAGGAAAGGGAAGGCAAAAGGACACAGCAAGGCAAGGTAAGGAAAGGCAAAATGGTAAAGCAAGGCAAGGCAAGGCAAGGCAAAGTGGCAAATCAAGGCAAGACAAGACAAGGAAAAACGGCAAATCAAGGCCAGGCAAGGCAAGGGAAAAGGGCAAAGCAAGGCAAGGGAAAGGCAAGGCAAAAGGGGAAAGCAACAGAAGGAAAGGCACGGCAAAAGGGCAAAGCAAGGCAAGGGAAGGCTAAAGGGCAAAGAATGGCAAGGCAAGGCAAGGTAAAAGTGCAAAGCAAGGCAAGGCAACACAAAGGTGCAAAGCAAGACAAGACGAGGCAAAAGTGCAAAGCAAGGCATGGCAAGGCACAGCAAAAGGGCAAAGCAAGGCAAAGCAGGGCATGGGAAAAGGGTAAAGCAAGGCAAGGCAAGGCAAGGCAAAAGGGTAAAGAAAGGCAAGGCAAGGCAAGGAAAGAGGGCAAAGAAATGCAAGGCAAGGCAAATGGATAAAGCAAGGCAAGGCAAGGCAAGACAAAAAGGCAAAGAAAGGCAAGGCAAGGCAAAAGGGCAAAGCAAGGCAAGGCAAGGCAAAATGGCAAAGCAAGGCAAGGCAAGGAAAAAGGGCAAAGCAAACGAAGGCAAGGAAAAAGTGCAAAGCAAGGCAAGGCAAGGCAAGGTAAAATGGCAAAGCAAGGCAAGGCTAGGCAAAAGGGCAAAGCAAGGCAAGGCATGTCAAAAGGGCAAAGGAAGGCAAGGCAAGGCATGGTTAAAGGCAAAGCAAGGCAAGGCAAGGCAAAAGTGCAAATACTGGCAAGGCAAGGAAAAAGGGCAAAGCCTGGAAAGGCAAGGCAATTCAAAAGGGCAAAACAAGGCAACGCAAGAAAAGGCAAAAGGGCAAAGTAAGGGAAGGAAAGCCATGGCAAAAAGGCAAAACAAAGCAAGGCAATGCAAGGAAAGGCAAAAGGGCAAAGTAAGGGAAGGAAAGCCATGGCAAAAGGGCAAAGCAAGGCAAGGCAAAAAGGGCAAAGAACGGGAAGGCACGGCAAAGCAAAAGAGAAAAGCAAGGCAAGGCAAGGCAAGGCAAAAGGGCAAAGCAAGGCAAGGCAAGGCAAAAGGGTAAAGCACGGCAAGGCAAGGCTAGGCATAAGGCGAAGGTAAGGGAAGGCAAGGAAAGGCACAAGGGCAAAGCAAGGCAAGGCAAGGCAAGGCTTAATGCAAAGGAAGGCAAGACAAAGCAAGGCAAAAGGGCAAAGCAAGGCAAGACAAGACAAGGAAAAAGGGCAAAGCAAGGCAAGGCAAGGCAGAAGGGCAAAGCCTGCAAAGGCAAGGCAAGGCAAAAGGGAAAAGCAAAGCAAGGCAAGGCAAAAGGGAAAAGCAACTCAAGGCAAGGCAAGGCAAAAGCAAACAGCAAGGGAAAGCAAGACAAAAGGGCAAAGCAAGACAAGGCAATGCATGGCAAAAGGGTAAAGCAAGGCAAGGCAAGGCAAGGCAAAAGGGCAAAGCAAGGCAATGCTAGGTGCAAAGCAAGGCAAGGCAAGGCAAAAGGGCAAAGCAAGGCAAGGCAAGATAAGGAAAAAAGGCAAAGCAAGGCAAGGGAAGGCAGAAGGGCAAAACCTGGAAAGGCAAGGCAAGGCAAAAGGGCAAATCAAAGCAAGGCAAGGCAAAAGAGGAAAGCAAAGCAAGGCAAGGCAAAAGGGCAAAGCAAGGCAAGGCTATGCAAGAAAAAGGGAAATGCAAGGGAAGGCAAGGAAAGGCAAATGGGTAAAGCTATGCAAGGAAATGCGAAAGGGCAAAGCAAGGCAAGCCATGGCAAGGCAAAAGGGCAAAGGAAGGCAAGGCAAGGCATGGTTAAAGGGCAAAGCAAGGCAAGGAAAGGCAAAAGGGCAAAACAAGGCAAGGGAAGGCAATGAAATTGGGCAAACCAAGGCAAGGCAAGGCAAGTCAAAAGGAGAAAGCAAGGGAAGGAAAGGCACGGCAAAAGGGCAAAGCAAGGCATGGTAATGCAAGGTAAAAGGGCAAAGTAAGGCAAGGCAAGGCAAAATGACAAAGCAAGGCAAGGCAAAAGGGAAAAGCAAGTGGAGGCAAGGCAAGGCAAAAGCGCAAAGCAAGGGATAGCAAGACAAAAGGAAAAAGCAAGACAAGGCAAGGAAACAGGGCAAAACAAGGCAAGGCAAGGAAAGGCAAGTTAAAAGGGCGAAGCAAGGCAAGGCAAGTCAAGGCAAAATGGCAAAGCATGGCAAGGCAAGGCAAGGCGAAATTGCAAAGCAAAGCAAGAAAAGTGAAAAGGGCAAAGCAAGTAAGGCAAGTAAACAGGGCAAAACAGGGCAAGGCAAGTCAAGGTAAAAGTGCCAAGCAAGGCAAGGCAAAAGGAAAAAGCAAGGCTAGGCTAGGCAAGGCAAAAGGGAAAAGCAAGGGAAGGCAAGGAAAGGCAAACGGCAAAGCAAGGCAAGGCAAACCATGGCAAAAGGGAAAAGGCAGGCAAGACAAGGCATGGCTAAAGGGCAAAGCAAGGCAAGGCAAGGAAGGCAAAAGGGCAAATTAAGGGAAGGAAAGCCACGACAAAAGGGCAAAGCAAGGCAAGGCAAGGCAAAAAGGGCAAAGAAAGGGAAGGCAAGGGAAAGCAAAAGAGGAAAGCAAGGCAAGGCAAGACAAAAGGGCAAAGCAAGGCAACGCAAGGCAAAAGGGCAAAGCAATGCAAGGCCAAAGGGCAAAGGAGTGCAAGGAAAGGGAAGGCAAAAGGACACAGCAAGGCAAGGTAAGGCAAGGCAAAAGGGTAAAGCAAGGCAAGGCAAGTCAAAATGGCAAAGCAAGGCAAGACAAGACAAGGAAAAACGGCAAATCAAGGCAAGGCAAGGCAAGGGAAAAGGGCAAAGCAAGGCAAGGCAAGGCAAGGCAAAAGGGCAAAGCAAGGCAAGGCAAGGCAAAAGGGAAAGCAAGGCAAGGCAAGGCAAGGGAAAATAGCAAAGTAAGGCAAGGCAAGGCATGCAAAACGGGCAAAGCTAGGCAAGGCAAGGCAACGCAGAAGGGCAAGGCAAAGTAAGGCAAGGCAAAAAGGCAAGGCAAGGCAAGGCAAAAGGGCAAAGCAAAGCAAGGCAAGGCAAGGCAATTGGGCAAAGCAATGCAAGGAAAGTCGAAAGGGCAAAGCAATTCAAGGCAAGGCATGGCAAAAGGACAAAGGAAGGCAAGGCAAGGCTAGGCATAAGGCGAAGGCAAGGGAAGACAAGGCAAGGCGAAAGGGCAAAGCAAGGCAAGGCAAGGCAAAATGGCAAAGCAAGGCAAGGCAAGGAAAAAGGGCAAAGCAAACGAAGGCAAGGAAAAAGTGCAAAGCAAGGCAAGGCAAGGCAAGGTAAAATGGCAAAGCAAGGCAAGGCTAGGCAAAAGGGCAAAGCAAGGCAAGGCATGGCAAAAGGGCAAAGGAAGGCAAGGCAAGGCATGGTTAAAGGCAAAGCAAGGCAAGGCAAGGCAAAAGTGCAAATACTGGCAAGGCAAGGAAAAAGGGCAAAGCCTGGAAAGGCAAGGCAATTCAAAAGGGCAAAACAAGGCAACGCAAGAAAAGGCAAAAGGGCAAAGTAAGGGAAGGAAAGCCATGGCAAAAAGGCAAAACAAGGCAATGCAAGGCAAGGTAAAAGTGCAAAGCAAGGCAAGGGAAGACAAAGGTGCAAAGCAAGGCAAGACAATGCAAAAGGGCAAAGTAAGGCATGGCAAGGCACAGCAAAAGGGCAAAGCAAGGCAAGGCAGGGCATGGGAAAAGGGCAAAGCAAGGCAAGGCAAGGCAAGGAAAAAAGGCAAAGAAATGCAAGGAGAGGCAAAAGGGCAAAGCAAGGCAAGGCAAGGTAAAAGGGTAAAGCAAGGCAAGGCAAGGCAAAAGTGCAAAGCAAGGCAAGGCAAGACAAGGAAAATGGGCAAAGCAAGGCAAGGCAATGCAAGGCAAAAGGGCAAAGCAAAGCAAGGCAAGGCAAAAAGGCAAGGTAAGGCTAGACAAAATGGCAAAGCAAGGCAAGGCAAGGCAAAAGGGCAAAGCTAGGCAAGGCAAGGAAAGGCAGAAGGGCAAAGGAAAGCAAGAGAAGGCAAAAGGGCAAAGTAAGGCAAGGCAAGGCAAGGCAGGGTAAAAGGGCAAAGGAAGGTAAAGCCAGACAAAAGGACAAAGCAAGACAAGGCAAGGAAACAGGGCAAAACAAGGCAAGGCAAGGAAAGGCAAGTTAAAAGGGCGAAGCAGGGCAAGGCAAGTCAAGGCAAAATGGCAAAGCATGGCAAGGCAAGGGAAGGCGAAATTGCAAAGCAAAGCAAGAAAAGTCAAAAGGGCAAAGCAAGCAAGGCAAGGAACGGCCAAAGGGCAAAGCAATGCAAGGCAAGGCAAAATGGCAAAACAAGGAAAGGCAAGGCAAAAGGGTAAAGCACGGCAAGGCAAGGCTAGGCATAAGGCGAAGGTAAGGGAAGGCAAGGAAAGGCACAAGGGCAAAGCAAGGCAAGGCAAGGCAAGGCTTAATGCAAAGGAAGGCAAGACAAAGCAAGGCAAAAGGGCAAAGCAAGGCAAGACAAGACAAGGAAAAAGGGCAAAGCAAGGCAAGGCAAGGCAGAAGGGCAAAGCCTGCAAAGGCAAGGCAAGGCAAAAGGGAAAAGCAAAGCAAGGCAAGGCAACGCAAAAGCAAACAGCAAGGGAAAGCAAGACAAAAGGGCAAAGCAAGACAAGGCAATGCATGGCAAAAGGGTAAAGCAAGGCAAGGCAAGGCAAGGCAAAAGGGCAAAGCAAGGCAATGCTAGGTGCAAAGCAAGGCAAGGCAAGGCAAAAGGGCAAAGCAAGGCAAGGCAAGATAAGGAAAAAAGGCAAAGCAAGGCAAGGGAAGGCAGAAGGGCAAAACCTGGAAAGGCAAGGCAAGGCAAAAGGGCAAATCAAAGCAAGGCAAGGCAAAAGAGGAAAGCAAAGCAAGGCAAGGCAAAAGGGCAAAGCAAGGCAAGGCTATGCAAGAAAAAGGGAAATGCAAGGGAAGGCAAGGAAAGGCAAATGGGTAAAGCTATGCAAGGAAATGCGAAAGGGCAAAGCAAGGCAAGCCATGGCAAGGCAAAAGGGCAAAGGAAGGCAAGGCAAGGCATGGTTAAAGGGCAAAGCAAGGCAAGGAAAGGCAAAAGGGCAAAACAAGGCAAGGGAAGGCAATGAAATTGGGCAAACCAAGGCAAGGCAAGGCAAGTCAAAAGGAGAAAGCAAGGGAAGGAAAGGCACGGCAAAAGGGCAAAGCAAGGCATGGTAATGCAAGGTAAAAGGGCAAAGTAAGGCAAGGCAAGGCAAAATGACAAAGCAAGGCAAGGCAAAAGGGAAAAGCAAGTGGAGGCAAGGCAAGGCAAAAGCGCAAAGCAAGGGATAGCAAGACAAAAGGAAAAAGCAAGACAAGGCAAGGAAACAGGGCAAAACAAGGCAAGGCAAGGAAAGGCAAGTTAAAAGGGCGAAGCAAGGCAAGGCAAGTCAAGGCAAAATGGCAAAGCATGGCAAGGCAAGGCAAGGCGAAATTGCAAAGCAAAGCAAGAAAAGTGAAAAGGGCAAAGCAAGTAAGGCAAGTAAACAGGGCAAAACAGGGCAAGGCAAGTCAAGGTAAAAGTGCCAAGCAAGGCAAGGCAAAAGGAAAAAGCAAGGCTAGGCTAGGCAAGGCAAAAGGGAAAAGCAAGGGAAGGCAAGGAAAGGCAAACGGCAAAGCAAGGCAAGGCAAACCATGGCAAAAGGGAAAAGGCAGGCAAGACAAGGCATGGCTAAAGGGCAAAGCAAGGCAAGGCAAGGAAGGCAAAGGGGCAAATTAAGGGAAGGAAAGCCACGACAAAAGGGCAAAGCAAGGCAAGGCAAGGCAAAAAGGGCAAAGAAAGGGAAGGCAAGGGAAAGCAAAAGAGGAAAGCAAGGCAAGGCAAGACAAAAGGGCAAAGCAAGGCAACGCAAGGCAAAAGGGCAAAGCAATGCAAGGCCAAAGGGCAAAGGAGTGCAAGGAAAGGGAAGGCAAAAGGACACAGCAAGGCAAGGTAAGGCAAGGCAAAAGGGTAAAGCAAGGCAAGGCAAGTCAAAATGGCAAAGCAAGGCAAGACAAGACAAGGAAAAACGGCAAATCAAGGCAAGGCAAGGCAAGGGAAAAGGGCAAAGCAAGGCAAGGCAAGGCAAGGCAAAAGGGCAAAGCAAGGCAAGGCAAGGCAAAAGGGAAAGCAAGGCAAGGCAAGGCAAGGGAAAATAGCAAAGTAAGGCAAGGCAAGGCATGCAAAACGGGCAAAGCTAGGCAAGGCAAGGCAACGCAGAAGGGCAAGGCAAAGTAAGGCAAGGCAAAAAGGCAAGGCAAGGCAAGGCAAAAGGGCAAAGCAAAGCAAGGCAAGGCAAGGCAATTGGGCAAAGCAATGCAAGGAAAGTCGAAAGGGCAAAGCAATTCAAGGCAAGGCATGGCAAAAGGACAAAGGAAGGCAAGGCAAGGCTAGGCATAAGGCGAAGGCAAGGGAAGACAAGGCAAGGCGAAAGGGCAAAGCAAGGCAAGGCAAGGCAAGGCTAGGTGCAAAGCAAGGCAAGACAAACAAGGCAAAAGGGCAAAGCAAGGCAAGACAAGACAAGGAAAAAGGGCAAAGCAACGCAAGGCAAGGCAGAAGGGCAAAGCCTGGAAAGGCAAGGCAAAGTAAAAGGGAAAAGCAAGGCAAGGCAAGGCAAAAGAGGAAAGCAAGGCAAGGCAAGGCTAAAGGGAAAAGCAACTCCAGGCAAGGCAAGGCAAAAGGAAACAGCAAGGGAAAGCAAGACAAAAGGGCAAAGCAAGGAAAGGCTAGGCAAGGCAAAAGGGAACAGCCACTCAAGGCAAGGCAAGGCAAAAGCAAAGAGCAAGGGAAAGCAAGACAAAAGGGCAAAGCAAGGCAAGGCAAGGCATGGCAAAAGCGTAAAGCAAGGCAAGGCAAGGCAAGGCAAAAGGTCAAAGCAAGGCAATGCTAGGTGCAAAGCAAGGCAAGGCAAGGCAAAAAGGCAAAGCAAGGCAAGGCAAGACAAGGAAAAAGGGCAAAGCAAGGCAAGGCAAGGTAGAAGTGCAAAACCTGGAAAGGCAAGGCAAGGCAAGGCAAAAGAGGAAAGCAAGGCAAGGCAAGGCAAAAGGGCAAAGCAAGGCAAGGCAAGGAAAGGCAAAAGGGGAAAGGAATGCAAGGAAAGGGAAGGCAAAAGGACATAGAAAGGCAAGGGAAGGCAAAAAGGGCAAAGTAAGGCAAGGCAAGGCAAAGAAAAAGGGAAAAGCAAGGCAAGGCAAGGCAAGGCAAAAAAGAAAAGCAAGGGAAGGCAAGGGAAGGCAAATGGTCAAAACAATACAAGGAAAAGCGAAAGGGCAAAGCAAGGCAAGGCAAGGCATGGGAAAAGGGCAAAGGAATGTAAGGCAAGGCATGGCTAAAGGGCAAAGCAAGGCAAGGCAAGGCAAAAGGGCAAACGAGTGCAAGGAAAGGGAAGGCAAAAGGACACAGCAAGGCAAAGTAAGGCAAGACAAAAGGGCAAACGAGTGCAAGGAAAGGGAAGGCAAAAGGACACAGCAAGGCAAAGTAAGGCAAGACAAAAGGACAAAGGTAGGCAAAGCAAGACAATAGGGCAAAGCAAGAAAAGGCAAGGAAACAGAGCCAAAAAAAGGCAAGACAAGGCAAGGCAAACGGGCAAAGGAAGGCAAGGCAAGGAAAAAGGGAAAAGCAAGGCAAGGCAAGGCAAGGCAAAGGGAAAAGCAAGGGAAGGCAAGAAAAGGCTAATGGGCAAAGCAATGCAGGGAAAGCAAACGAAACGGCAAAGCAAGGCAAGGCAAACCATGGCAACAGGTCAAAGGAAGGCAAGGCAAGCCATGGCTAAAGGGAAAAGCAAGGCAAGGCAAGGCAAAAGTGCAAAGACTTGCAGGGCAAGGCAAAACTGCAAAGCAAGGCAAGGCATGGAAAAGGTCAAAGCAAGGCAAGGCTAGGCAAGGCACAAGGGAAAAGCAAGGGAAGGCAAGGGATGGCAAATGGGCAAAACAATGCAAGGAAAAGCGAAACAGCAAAGCAAGGCAAGGGAAGGCATGGGAAAAGGGCAAAGGATTGTAAAGCAAGGCAAGTCAAAATGGCTAAGCAAGGCAAGACAAGACAAGGAAAAACGGCAAAGCAAGGCAAGGCAAGGGGAAAGGGCAAAGCAAGGCAAGGCAAGGCAAGGCAAGGGAAAATAGCAAAGTAAGGCAAGGCAAGGCATGCAAAAAGGGCAAAGCAAGGCAGGCAAGGCAAAGGCAAAAGGGAAAATCTAGGCAAGGCAAGGCAGAAGGGCAAAGCAAAGCAAGGGAAGGCAAAAGGGCAAATCAAGGCAAGGCAAGGCAAGGCAAAAGGGCAAAGGAAGGCAAAGCAAGACAAATGGACAAAGCAAGACAAGGCAGGGAAAGCAAAAGGGCAAAGCAAGGCAAGGCAAGGCAAAATGGAAAAGCAAGGCAAGGCAAGGCAAAATGGCAAAGTAAGGCAAGGCAAGGCACGGCCAAAGGGCAAAGCAAGGCAAGGCAAGGCAAAAGGGCAAAGCCTGGCAAGGAAAGGCAAGGCTAGGTGCAAAGCAAGCCAAGGTAGAGAAAGGGAAATGGGTAAAGCAAGGCAAGGCAAGGAAAGGCAAAAGGGCAAAGCAAGGCAAGGCAAGGCAGGGCAAAAAGGCAAGGCAAGGCAGCGCAAAGGGGAAAGCAAGGCAAGGCAACGCAAGGCAAAAGGGCAAAGAAAGGCAAGGCAAGGGAGAAGGGAAAAGCCTGGCAAGACAAGCAAGGCAAAAGGGAAAAGCAAGGCAAGGCAAGGCAAAAGGGCAAGGCAATGCAAGGCTAGGCAAGGCAAAAGGGAAAAGCAAGGGAAGGCAAGGAAGGCAAATGTGCAAAGCTATGTAAGGAAATGCGAAAGGGCAAAGCAAGGCATGGCAAGCCAAGGCAAAAGAGCAAAGCAAAGCAAGGCAAGGCACGGCCAAAGGGCAAAGCAAGGCAAGGAAAGTCAAGACACAATGGCAAAGCATGGCAAAGCAAGGCAAAAGGGCAAAACAAGGCAAGGCAAGGCAAGTTAAAAGGGTAAAACATAGAAAGGCAAGGCAAGGCAAAAGGGCAAAGCAAGGCAAGGCAAGGCAAGGCAAAAGGGCAAAGCCTGGCAAGGAAAGGCAAGGCTAGGTGCAAAGCAAGGCAAGGCAAGGCAAGTTAAAAGGGCAAAGCAAGGCAAGGCACGGCAAAAGGGCAAAGCAAGGCAAGGCAGGCAAAAAGGGCAAAGAAAGGGAAGGCAAGGCACAGCCAAAGGGCAAAGCAAGGAAAGGCAAGACAAGGAAAAAGGGAAAAGCAAGGCAAGGAAAAAGGGAAAAGCAAGGCAAGGCAAAAGAGGAAAGGAAGGCAAGGCAAGGCAAAAAGGGCAAAGCAAGGCAAGGCTAGGCAAGGCAAAAGGGAAAATCAAGGGAAGGCAAGGAAAGGCAAATGGGCAAAGCTATGCAAGGAAAGGCGAAATGGCAAAGCAAGGCAAGTCAAGGCATGGCAAAAGGGCAAAGGAAGGCAAGGCAAGGCATGGTTAAAGGGCAAAGCAAGGCAAGGAAAGGCAAAAGGGCAAGACAAGGCAAGGCAAGGCAAATGGGCAAAGCAAGGCAAGGCAAAAGAGAAAAGGAAGTCAAGGCAAGGCAAGGCAAAAGCACAAAGCAAGGGAAAGCAAGACAAAAGGGCAAAGCAAGGCATGGCAAGGAAACAGGGCAAAACAGGGCAAGGCAAGGCAAGGTAAAAGTGCAAAGCAAGGCAAGTCAAGGCAAAAGGGCAAAGCAAGGGAAGGCAAGGAAAGGCAAACTGGCAAAGCAATGCCAGGAAAGGCAAAACGGCAAAGCAAGGCACGGCAAACCATGGCAAAAGGGCAAAGGAAGGCAAGGCAAGGCAAAAGTGCAAAGACTGGCAAGGCAAGGAAAATGGGCAAAGCCTGGGAAGGCAAGGTAAGGCAAAAGGTCAAAGCAAGGCAAGGCAAGGAGAGGCAAAAGGGCCAAGTAAGGGAAGGAAAGCCAAGGCAAAAGGGCAAAGCAAGGCAAGGCAAGGCAAAAGGGCAAAGGAATGCAAGGAAAGGGAAGAAAAAAGGACACAGCAAGGCAAGGTATGGCAAGGCAAAAGGGTAAAGCAAGGCAAGGTAAGGCAAGGGAAAATGGCAAAGCAAGGCAAGGCAAGGCAAGGCAGGGGAAAATAGCAAAGTAAGGCAAGGCAAGGCATGCAAAAAGGGCAAAGCAAGGCAGGGCAAGGCAAAGGCAAAAGGGCAAAGGTAGGCAAGGCTAGGCAAGGCAGAACGGCAAAGCAAAGCAAGGCAAGGCAAAAGGGCAAAGCAAGGCAAGGGAAGGCAATGCAAAAGGGCAAAGGAAGGCAAAGCAAGGAAACATGGCAAAACAAGGCAAGGCAAGTCAAGTTAAAATGGCAAAGCAAGGCAAGGCAAAGGGGCAAAGCAAGGCAAGGAAAACGTGTAAACCAAGACAAGGCAAGGCAAAAGGCCAAGGCAAGGGAAGGCAAAAGGGCAAAGCAAAGCAAGGCAAGGCAAAATGGCAAAACAAGGAAAGGCAAGGCAAGGCAAAAGGGCAAAGCAAGGCACGGCAAGGCAAGGCGTAAGGTGAAAGCAAGATAAGGCAAGGCACGGCAAAAGGGCAAAGGACGGCAAGGGAAGGCAAGGCAAAAGGGTAAAGAAGGAAAGGCAAGGCAAGGCAAAAGGGTAAAGAAGGAAAGGCAAGGCTAGGTGCAAAGCAAGGCAAGGCAAGGCAAAAGGGCAAAGCAAGGCAAGGCAAGACAAGAAAAAAGGGAAAAGCAAGGCAAGGCAAGGCAAAAGAGGAAAGCAAGACAAGGCAAGGCAAAAGGGCAAATCAAGGCAAGGCTAGGCAAGGCAAAAGGGCAAAGTAAGGCAAGGCAAGGCAAAAGGACAAAGAATGGCGAGGCAAGGCAAGTCTAGGTGTAAAGCAAGGCAAGGCAAGGCAAAAGGGCAAAGCAAGGCAAGGCTAGGCAAGGCAAAAGGGAAAAGCAAGGGAAGGCAAGGAAAGGCAAATTGGCAAAGCTATGCAAGGAAATGCGAAAGGGCAAAACAAGGCAAGGCAAGGCAATGAAAAAGGGCAAAGCAAGGCAAGACAAGTCAAAAGGAGAAAGCAAGGGAATCAAAGGCACGGAAAAAGGGCAAAGCAAGGCAAGGTAATCCAAGGTAAAAGGGCAAAGTAAGGCAAGGCAAGGCAAGGCAAAAGGGCAAAGAATTGCAAGGCAAGGCATGGCAAAAGCGCAAAGCAAGGGAGGGAAGGCAAAAGGGCAAAGCAAAGCAAGGCAAGGCAAAAGGGAACAGCAAGTGAAGGCAAGGCAAGGCAAAAGCACAAAGCAAGGGAAAGCAAGACAAAAGAGCAAATCAAGGCAAGGCTAGGCAAGGTAAAAGGGCAAAGAAAGGGAAGGCAAGGGAAGGCAAATGGGCAAAACAATGCAAGGAAAAGCGAAAGGGCAAAGCAAGGCAAGGCATGCGAAAACGGCAAAGGAATGGAAGGCAAGGCATGGCTAAAGGGCAAAGCAAAGCAAGGCAAGGCAAAAGGGCAAAGCCTGGCAAGGCAAGGCAAGGCAAAAGGGCAAAGCAAGGCAAGGCAAGGTAAAAGAGCAAAGCAAGGCAAGGCAAGGCAAAAGGGAAAAGCAAGGGAAGGCAAGAAAAGGCAAATGGGCAATGTAATGCAAGGAAAGTCGAAACGGAAAAGCAAGGCAAGGCAAACCATGGCAAAAGGTCAAAGGAAGGAAAGGCAAGGCATGGAAAAATGGCAAAGCAAGGCAAGGCAAGGCAAAAGTGCAAAGACTGGCAAGGCAAGGAAAAAGTGCAAAGCAAGGCAAGGCAAGGCAAAATGGCAAAGCAAGTCAAGGCAAGGAAAGGCAAAAGGGCAAAGGAATGCAAGGAAAGGGAAGGCAAAAGGACACAGCAAGGCAAGGTAAGGCAAAAAGGGCAAAGAAAGGGAAGGCAAGGCAAAGCAATGTAAAAGGGTAATGCAAGGCAAGGCAAGGAAAGGCAAAAGGGCAAAGCAAGGCAAGGCAACATATGGGAAAAGGGCAAAGCAAGGCAAGGCAATACAAGGCAAAATGGCAAAGCAAAGCAAGGCAAGCAAAAAGACAAAGCCAGGCAACTGATGGAAAAGGTCAAAGCAAGGCAAGGCTAGGCAAGGCAAAAGGGAAAAGCAAGGGAAGGCAAGGAAAGGCAAATGTGCAAAGCTATGTAAGGAAATACGAAAGGGCAAAGCAAGGCAAGGGAAGGCATGGCAAAAGGGCAAAGGAAAGCAAGGCAAGGCATGGCTAAAGGGCAAAGCAAGGCAAGGCAAGACAAAAGGGCAAAGCAAGACAAGGCAAGCAAACCGGGCAAAGCAAGGCAAGGCAAGGCAAAAGGGCAAAGCAAGGCAAGGCAAGGCAAGGAAAAGTTCAAAGCAAGGCAAGAAAAGGCAAAAGGGCAAAACAAGGCAAGGCAAGGCAATGAAAAAGGGCAAAGCAAGGCAAGGCAAGGAAAAGTGCAAAGCAAGGCAAGAAAAGGCAAAAAGGGAAAACAAGGCAAGGCAAGGCAATGAAAAAGGGCAAAGCAAGGCAAGGCAAGGCAAGTCAAAAGGAGAAAGCAAGGGAAGGAAAGGCACGGCAAAAGGGTAAAGCAAGGCAAGGTAGTGCAAGGTAAAAGAGCAAAGTAAGGCAAGGCAAGGCAAGGCAAAAGGGCAAAGAATGGCAAGGCAAGGTAAGGCAAAACTGCAAAGGAAGGCAAGGCAAGGCAAAATGGCAAAGCAATGCAAGGCAAGGCAAAAGGGAAAAGGAAGTCAAGGCAATGCAAGGCAAAAGCACAAAGCAAGGGAAAGCAAGACAAAAGGGCAAATCAAGGCATGGCAAGGAAACAGGGCAAAACAGGGCAAGGCAAGGCAAGGTAAAAGTGCAAAGCAAGGCAAGGCAAGGCAAAAGGGCAAAGCAAGGGAAGGCAAGGAAAGGCAAACTGGCAAAGCAATGCCAGGAAAGGCAAAAGGGCAAAGGAAGGCAAGGCAAGGCAAAAGTGCAAAGACTGGCAAGGCAAGGAAAATGGGCAAAGCCTGGGAAGGCAAGGCAAGGCAAAAGGTCAAAGCAAGGCAAGGCAAGGAGAGGCAAAAGGGCCAAGTAAAGGAAGGAAAGCCACAGCAAAAGGGCAAAGCAAGGCAAGGCAAGGCAAAAGGGCAAAGGAATGCAAGGAAAGGGAAGAAAAAAGGACACAGCAAGGCAAGGTATGGCAAGGCAAAAGGGTAAGGCAAGGCTAGGTAAGGCAAGGGAAAATGGCAAAGCAAGGCAAGGCAAGGCAAGGGAAAATAGCAAAGTAAGGCAAGGCAAGGCATGCAAAAAGGGCAAAGCAAGGCAGGGCAAGGCAAAGGCAAAAGGGCAAAGCTAGGCAAGGCAAGGCAAGGCAGAACGGCAAAGCAAAGCAAGGCAAGGCAAAAGGGCAAAGCAAGGCAAGGGAAGGCAATGCAAAAGGGCAAAGGAAGGCAAAGCAAGGAAACAGGGCAAAACAAGGCAAGGCAAGGCAAGTTAAAATGGCAAAGCAAGGCAAGGCAAAGGGGCAAAGCAAGGCAAGGAAAACGTGTAAACCAAGACAAGGCAAGGCAAAAGGCCAAGGCAAGGGAAGGCAAAAGGGCAAAGCAAAGCAAGGCAAGGCAAAATGGCAAAACAAGGAAAGGCAAGGCAAGGCAAAAGGGCAAAGCAAGGCACGGCAAGGCAAGGCGTAAGGTGAAAGCAAGATAAGGCAAGGCACGGCAAAAGTGCAAAGGAGGACAAGGTAAGGCAAGGCAAAAGGGTAAAGAAGGAAAGGCAAGGCAAGGCAAAAGGGTAAAGCAAGGCAAGGCAAGGCTAAGTGCAAAGCAAGGCAAGGCAAGGCAAAAGGGCAAGGCAAGGAAAGGCAAGACAAGAAAAAATGGAAAAGGAAGGCAAGGCAAGGCAAAAGAGGAACGCAAGGCAAGGCAAGGCAAAAGGGCAAAGCAAGGCAAGGCTAGGCAAGGCAAAAGTGCAAAGCAAGGCATGGCAAGGCAAAAGGGAAAAGCAAGTGAAAGCATGACACAAGGGCAAAACAATGCAAGGCAAGGCAAAACTAAAAGGACTGGCAAGGCAAGGCAAAAGGGCAAGGCAAGGCAAGGCTAGGCAAGGAAAAAGGGAAAAGCATGGGAAGGCAAGGAAAGGCAAATGGGCAAAGCAATGCACGGAAAGGTGAACCGGCAAAGCAAGGCAAGGCAAACTATGGCAAAAGGGCAAATGAAGGCAAGGCAAGGCAAGGTAAAGGGGAAAAGCAAGAAAAGGCAAGGACAGGCAAAAGGGCAAAGTAAGGGAAGAAAAGCCACCGAAAAAGGGCAAAGCAAGGCAAGGGAAGGCAAAAAGGAAAAAGAAAGGTAAGGCAAAGCAAAGCAAAAGGGAAAAGCAAGGCAAGGCAAGGCAAAACGGCAAAGCAAGGCAAGGCAAGGTAAAAGGGCAAAGCAAGGCAAGGCAAGGCAAAACGGCAAAGAAAGAGAAGGCAAGGCAAAGCAAAAGGCAAAAGCAAGGCAAGGCAAGGCGAAAGGGCAAAGCAAGGCAAGGCAAGGAAAAAGGGAAAAGCAAGGCAAGGAAAGGCGAAAGGGAAAGCAAGGCAAGGCAAGGAATGGCATAAGGGCAAAGCAAGGCACGGCAAGGAATGGCAAAAGGGCAAAGCAAGGCAAGGCAACATAAGGGAAAAGGGCAAAGAATGGCAAGGCAAGGCAAGGGAAAACTGCAAAGCAAACAAGGCAAGGCAAAAGGGAAAAGCAAAGCAAGGTAAGGCAAAAGGGAAAAGCAAGTCAAGGCAAGGCAAGGCAAAAGCGCAAAGCAAGGGAAAGCAAGAGAAAAGGGCAAAGCAACGCAAGGAACTGAAACAGGGCAAAACAGGGCCAGGCAAGGCAAGGTAAAAAGGGCAAAGCAAGGCAAGACAAGGCAAAAGAGCAAATCAATGAAAGGCAAGGCAAATGGGCAAAGCAAGGCAAGGCAAGGCAAAAGTGCAAAGCAAGGCAAGGCGAAAGGGCAAAGCAAGGCAAGGCAAGGAAAAAGGGGAAAAGCAAGTCAAGGCAAATCAAGGGAAAAAGCACAAAGCAAGGGAAAGAAAGACAAAAGGGCAAAGCAAGGCAAGGCAAGGAAACAGGGAAAAACAGTGCAACGCAAGGCAAGGTAAAAGTGCAAAGCAAGGCAAGTCAAGGGAAAAGGGCAAAGCAAGGAAAGGCAATGCACAGCAAAAGGGCAAAGCAAGGCAAGGCAGGCACGACCAAAAGGCAAAGCAAGGCAAGGCAAGGCAAGGCAAAAAGGCAAAGAAAGGCAAGGCAAGGCAAAAGGGTAAAGCAAGTCAAGGCAAGACACGGAAAAAGGTCAAAGAAAGGCAATGGAAGGATAGGCAAAAGGGCAATGCAAGGCACGGCAAGGTAAAAGGGTAAAGCAAGGCAAGGCAAGGCAAAAAGGCAAAGCAAGGCAAGGCACAGCAAAAGGGCAAAGAAAGGCAAGGCAAGGCACAGCAAAAGGGCAAAGCAGGGCAAGGCAAGGCAAGGCAAAAAGGCAAAGAAAGGCAAGGCAAGGCAAAAGGGCAAAGCAAGGCAAGGCAAGGCAAAAGGGCAAAGCAAGGCAAGCCAAGGCAAAAGGGGAAAGCAAGGGAAGGGAAGGCACGGCAAAAGGGCAAAGCAGGGCAAGGCTAGCCAAAAGGACAAGGCAAGACAAGGGAAGGCAAGGCAAAGGGGAAAGCAAGGGAAGGGAAGGCAAGGCAAAAGGGCAAAGCAAGGCAAGGCAAGACATGCAAAAAGGGCAAAGCAAGGCAAAGCAATACACGGCAAAAGGGCAAAGGAAAGCAAGGCAAGGCAAAAAGCCAAAGCAAGGCAAGGCAAAAGGGCAAAGCAAGGCAAGGATAGGCAAGGCAAAATGGAAAAAAAAAGGAAGGCTAAGCAAGGCAAATGGGCAAAGCAATGCAATGAAAGTCGAAAGGGCAAAGCAAGGCAAGGCAAGGCATAACAAAAGGGCAATGGATGGCAAGGCAAGGCACGGCTAAAGGGCAAAGCAAGGCAAGGCAAGGCAAAAGGGCAAAGGCTGGCAAGGCAAGGCAATGCAAAAGGGCAAAGCAAGGCAAGGCACAGCAAAAGGGCAATGCAAGGCAAGGCAAGGCATGGCAAAAGGGCAAAGGAAGGCGATGCAAGGCAAGGAAAAAGGACAAAGAAAGGCAAGGGAAGGCAAGGCAAAAGGGCAAAGCAAGGCAAAGCAAGGTAAAAGGATAAGCAAGGCAAGACAAGACATGGCAAAAGGGCAAAGCAAGGCAAGGCAAAAAAAGGGAAAATGGCAAAGCAAGGAAAGGAAATACAAGGCAAAATGGCAAAACAAAGCAAGGCAAGCCAAAAATATCAAGCAAGGCAGGGCAAGGCAAATGGGCAAGCAAGGCAAGGCTATGCAAGGCAAAAGGAAAAAGCAAGGGAAGGCAAGGGAAGGCAAGTGGGCAAAGCAATGCAAGGAAAGGCAAAAGGGCAAAGCAGGGCAAGGCAAGGCATGGCAAAAGGTCAAAGGAAGGCAAGGCAAGGCATGGCTAAAAGGCAAAGCAAGGCAATGCAAGGCAAAAGGGCAAAGCCTGGCACGGCAAGGCAAGGCAAAAGGGCAAAGCAAGACAAGGCAAGCAAATAGGGCAAAGCAAGGCAAGGCAAAGCAAAAGGGCAAAGCAGTGCAAGGCAAGGCAAGGAAAAGTGCAACGCAAGGCAAGGCAAGGCAAAAGGACAAAGCAAGGCAAAGCAAGACAAGGAAAAAGGGCAAAGCAAGGCAAGGCAATACAAGGCAAAACGGCAAAGCAAGGCAAGGCAAGGCAAAAAGGCAAAGCAAGGCAAGGCAAGGCAAAAGGGCAAAGCAAGCAAGGGTAGGCAAGTCAAAAGTGAAAAGCAAGGCAAGGCAAGGCAAGGCAAATGGGCAAAGCAATGCAAGGAAAGGCGAAAGGGCAAAGCAAGGCAAGGCAAGGAAATGGACAAAGAAGGACAAGGCATGGCAAGGTGAAAAGACAAAACCAGTCAAGGCAATACAAAAGGGTAAAGCAAAGCAAGGCAAGGCAAGGAAAAAGGGGAAAGAAAGGCAAGGCAAGGCAAGGCAAAAGGGCAAAGAAAAGCAAGGCAAGGCAAGGCAAAAGGGGAAACCAAGGGAAGGGAAGGCTCGGCAAAAGGGCAAAGCAAGGCAAGGGTAGGCAAGGCAAAATGGAAAAGCAAGGGAAGGCAAGGCAAGGCAAATGGGAAAAGCAATGCAAGGAAAGTCGAAAGGGCAAAGCAAGGAATGGCAAGGCATGGCAAAAAGGCAAAGGAAAGCAAGGCCAGGCATGGCTAAAGGGCATAGCAAGGCAAGGCAAGGCAAAAGGGCAAAGCCTGGCTAGGCAAGGCAATGCAAAATGGCAAAGCAAGGCAAGGCAAGGCAAAAGGGCAAAGCAAATCAAGGCAAGACACGGAAAAAGGAGAAAGAAAGGCAAGGCAAGGATAGGCAAAAGGGCAAAGCAAGGCACGGCAAGGTAAAAGGGTAAAGCAAGGCAAGGCAAGGCAAAAGGGCAAAGCAAGGCAAGGCAATACAAGGGAAAAGGGCAAAGCAAAGCAAGACAAGGCAAAAAGGCAAAGCAAGGCAATGCAAAAGGGCAAAGCAAGGCAATGGTAGGCAAGGCAAAATGGAAAAGCAAGGGAAGGCAAGGCAAGGCAAATGGGCAAAGCAATGCAAGGCATGGCAAAATGGCAAAGCAAAGCAAGGCAAGACATGGCTAAAGGGCAAAACAAGGCAAGGCAAGGCAAAAGGGCAAAGCCTGGCTAGGAAACGCAATGCAAAAGGGCAAAGCAAGGCAAGGACAGGCAAAAGGGCAAAGCAAGGCAATGCAAGGGAATGCACGGCAAGGCAAAAAGGCAAAGGAAAGCAAGTCAAGGCATGGCTAAAGGGCAAAGCAAGGCAAGGCAAAGCAAAAGGGCAAAGCCTGGCTAGGCAAGGCAATGAAAAAGGGCAAAGCAAGGCAAGGAAAGGCAAAAGGGCAAAGCAAGGCAAGGCATGGCAAAAGGGCAAAGGAAGGGAAGGCAAGGCAAGGAAAAAGATCAAAGAAAGGCAAATGAAGGAACGCAAAAGGGCCAAGCAAGGCAAAGCAAGGTAAAAGGGTAAAGCAAGGCAAGGCACAGCAAAAGGGCAAAGTAGGCAAGGCAAGGCAAGGCAAAAGGGCAAGGCCAGGCAAGGCAAGGCAAGGAAAAAGGGCAAAGAAAGATGCAAGAATGGCAAGGAGAAAAGGCAAAGCAAGTCAAGGCAAGACAAAATGGTAAAGCAAGGCAAGGCAAGGAAAACGGGGAAAGCCAGGCAAGGCAAGGCAAAAGGGCAAAGCAAGGCAAGGCAAGGCAAAAGGGAAAAACAAGTCAAGGCAAGGCAAGGTAAAAGTGCAAAGCAAGGCAAGTCAAGGGAAAAGGGCAAATCAAGGCATGGCAAGGCACAGCAAAGGGGCAAAAACGTAAGGCAGGGCACAGCAAAAGGGAAAAGTAAGGCAAGGAAAGGCAAGTCAAGGCAAAAGGGCAAAGGCTGGCAAGGCAAGGCAAAAGGGAAAAGCAAAGCAAGCCAAGGCCATGCAAATTAGCAAAGCAAGGCAAGGCATGGCTAAAGGGCAAAGCAAGGCAAGGCAAGGCAAAAGGGGAAAGCAAGGGAAGGGAAGGCACGGCAAATAGGCAAAGCAAGGCAAGGCAAGGCAAAAGGGTAAAGCAAGTCAAGCCAAGACACGGAAAAAGGACAAAGAAAGGCAAGGGAAGGATAGGCAAAAGGGCAAAGCAAGGCACAGCAAGGTAAAAATGTAAAGCAAGGCAAGGTAAGGCAAAAGGGCAAAGCAAGGCGAGTCAACACAAGGCAAAGGGGCAAAGCAAGGCAAGGCAATACTAGGCAAAAGTGCAAAGCAAATCAAGGCAAGGCAAAAACGCAAAGCAAGGAAATGCAAAAGGGCAAAGCAAGGCAAGGGTAGGCAAGGCAAAATGGAAAAGCAAGGGAACACAAGGCAAGGCAAATGGGCAAAGCAATGCAAGGAAAGTCGAAAGTTCAAAGCAAGGCAAGGCAAGGCAAAAGGGCAAAGCCTGGCTAGGCAAGGCATGGCAAAAGGGCAAAGGAAAGCAAGGCAAGGCAAGGAAAAAGATAAAGAAAGGCAAATGAAGACGAGGCAAAAGGGCCAAGCAAGGAAAAGCAAGGTAAAAGGGTAAAGCAAGGCAAGGCAAGGCAAAAGGGCAAAGCAAGGCAAATCAACATAGGGGAAAAGGGCAATGCAAGGCAAGGCAATACAGGGCAAAATGGCAAAGGAAAGCAAGGCAAGGCAAAAAGACAAAGCAAGGCAAGGCAAAAAGGCAAAGCAATGCAAGACTAGGCAAGGCAAATGGGAAAAGCAAGGGAAGGCAAGGCAAGGGAAATGGGCAAAGCAATGCAAGGAAAAGCGAAAGGCCAAAGCAAAGGCAACACAAGGCATGGGAAAAGGGCAAAGGAATGGAAGGCAAGGCATGGCTAAAGGGCAAAGCAAGGCAAGGCAAGGCAAAAGGGCAAAGCCGGTCAAGGAAAGGCAAAAGAGCAAAGCAAGGCAAGGCTAGGCAAGGCAAAAGGGAAAAGCAAGGGAAGGCAAGGAAAGGCAAATGGACAAAGCAATGCACGGAAAGGCGAACTGGCAAAGCAAGGCAAGGCAAACTATGTCAAAAAGGCAAATGAAGGCAAGGCAAGGCATGGCTAAAGGGCGAAGCAAGGCAAGGCAAGGCAAAACTGCAAAGACTGGCAAGGCTAGGCAAAAGGGCAAAGCAAGGCAAGACAAGGTAAAATGACAAAGCAAGGCAAGGATGGCAAAAGGGCAAAGAAAGAGAAGGCAAGGCAAAGCAAAGGGGAAAAGCGAGGCAAGGCAAAAGGGCAAAGCAAGGAAAGGCAAGGCAAAAGGGCAAAGGAATGCAAGGAAAGGGAAGGCAAAAGGACACAGCAAGGCAAAGTAAGGCAAGGCAAAAGGGCAAAGGAAGGCAAAGCAAGACAGGAGGGCAAAGCAAGACAAGGCAAGGAAACAGGGCAAAACAAGGCAAGGCAAGACAAGGCAAGGGAAGTTAAAAGGGCAAAGCAAGGCAAGGCAAGGCAAAAAAATGGGCAAAGCAAGGCAAGGAAAGGAAAAAGGGCAAGGCAAGGCAATGCAAGGCAAAATGGCAAAGCAAGGGGAGGCAACGCAATGAGCAAAGCAAGGCAAGGCAAGGCAAAAGATCAAAACAAGGAAAGGCAAGGCAAGGCAAAAGGGCAAAGCAAGGCAGGGCAAGGCAAAACATAAGGCGAAAGCAAGGGAAGGCAAGGCACAGAAAAGGGCAAAGCAAGGCAAGGTAAAGGAAGGCAAAAGGGCAAAGCGAGGCAAGGCAAGGCAAAAGGGCAAAGCAAGGCAAGGCAAGGCAAGAGAGCAAAGCAAAGCAAGGCAAGGAAAAGGGCAAAGCAAGGCAACGCTAGGCAACGCAAAAGGGAAAAGCAAGGGAAGGCAAGGAAAGGCAAATGGACAAAGCAATGCAAGGAAAGGCGAAAGGGCAAAGCAAGGAAAGGCAAAGCAAGTCAAAAGGAGAAAGAAAGGGAAGGAAAGGCATGGCAAAAGGGCAAAGCAAGGCAAGGTAATGCAAGGTAAAAGGGCAAAGTTTAGCAAGGCAAGTCACGGTAAAAGGGCAAAAATGGCAAGGCAAGGCTATGCAAAAGTGCAAAGCAAGTCAAGGCAAGACAAATGTGCAAAGCAAGGCAAGTCAAGGAAAAAGGGCAAATCAAGGCATGGCAAGGCACAGCAAAGGGGCAAAAAGGCAAGGCAGGGCACAGCAAAAGGTCAAAGTAAGGCAAGGAAAGGCAAGGCAAAAAGGCAAAGAAAGGCAAGGCAAGGCAAAAGGGCAAAGCAAGGCAAGGCTAGGCAAGGCAAAAGGGGAAAGCAAATCAAGGCAAGGCAAAAACGAAAGCAAGGCAATGCAAATGGGCAAAGCAAGGCAAGGGTAGGCAAGGCAAAAGGGAAAAGCATGGGAAGGCAAGGAAAGGCAAATGGGTAAAGGAAGGCAAGGCAAGGCAAGGAAAAAGATCAAAGAAAGGCAAATGAAGGCAAGGCAAAAGGGTCAAGCAAGGCAAAGCAAAGTAAAAGGGTAAAGCAAGGCAAGGCAAGGCAAAAGGGCAAAGCAAGGCAAAGCAAAGTAAAAGGGTAAAGCAAGGCAAGGCAAATGGGCAACGCAAGGTCAAGGCAACATAAGGGAAAAGGGCAATGCAAGGCAAGGCAATACAGGGCAAAATGGCAAAGGAAAGCAAGGCAAGGCAAAAAGACAAGGCAAGGCAAGGCAAAAAGGCAAAGCAAGGCAATGCTAGGCAAGTCAAACGAGAAAAGCAATGGAAGGCAAGGCAAGGGAAATGGGTAAAGAAATGCAAGGAAAAGCGAAAGGGCAAAGCAAAGGCAAGGCAAGGCACGGGAAAAGGGCAAAGGAATGGAAAGCAAGGCATGGCTAAGGGGCAAAGCAAGGCAAGGCAAGGCAAAAGGGCAAAGCCGGGCAAGGAAAGGCAAAAGAGCAAAGCAAGGCAAGGCAAGGCAAAAGGGCAAAGCAAGGCAAGGCTAGGCAAGGCAAAAGGGAAATGCAAGGCAAAGCAAGGCAAGGTAAATGTGCAAAGCAATGCAGGGAAAAGCGAAACGGCAAAGCAAGCCAAGGAAAACCATGGCAAAAGGGCAAAGGAAGGCAAGGCAAGGCATGGCTAAAGGGCAAAGCAAGGCAAGGCAAGGCAAAAGGGCAAAGCCTGGCAAGGCAAGGCAAGGCAAAAGGGCAAAGGAATGCAAGCAAAGGGAAGGCAAAAGGACACAGCAAGGTAAGGTAATGCAAGGCAAAAGGGTAAAGCAAGGCGAGGTAAGAAAGGGAAAAGGGCAAAGCAAGGCAAGGCAAGGCTAGGGAAAATAGCAAAGTAAAGGCAAGGCAAGGCATGCAAGAAGGGCAAAGAAAGGCAGGGCAAGGCAAAGGCAAAAGAGCAAAGGACGGCAAAGCAAGGCATGGTTAAAGGGCAAAGCAAGGCAAGGCAAGGCAAAAAGGCAAAGCCTGGCAAGGCAAGGCAAGGGAAAAGGGCAAAGCAAGGCAAGGAAATGCAAAAGGGCAAAGCAAGGCAAGGCAAGGCAAGGCAAGGCAAGGCAAGGCAAAAGGGCAAAGCAACGCAAGGCAAGGAAAGGGAAAATAGCAAAGTAAAGGCAAGGCAAGCCATGCAAAAAGGACAAAGGACGGCAAGGCAAGGCAAAAGAGGAAAGCAAGGCAAGGCCAGGCAAAAGGGCAAAGCAAGGCAAGGCTAGGCAAGGCAAAAGGGAATAGAATGGGAAGGCAAGGAAAGGCAAATGGACAAAGCAATGCACGGAAAGGCGAACCGGCAAAGCAAGTCGAGGCAAACTATGGCAAAAGGGCAAATGAAGGCAAGGCAAGGCAAAGGGGCAAAGCAAGACAAGGCTAGGAAAGGCAAAAGGGCAAAGTAAGGGACGGAAAGCCACAGCAAAATGGCAAAGCAAGACAAGGGAAGGCAAAAAGGGCAAAGAAAGGGAAGGCAAGGCAAAGCAAAAGGGAAGAGCAAGGCAAGGCAAGTCAAGGCAAAAGGGCAAAGAAAGAGAAGGCAAGGCAAAGCAAAAGGGAAAAGCGAGGCAAGGCAAAAGGGCAAAGCAAGGAAAGGCAAGGCAAAAGGGCAAAGGAATGCAAGGAAAGGGAAGGCAAAAGGACACAGCAAGGCAAAGTAAGGCAAGGCAAAAGGTCAAAGGAAGGCAAAGCAAGACAATAGGGCAAAGAAAGACAAGGCAAGGAAACAGGGCAAAACAAGGCAAGGCCAGGCAAGGCAAGGCAAGTTAAAAGGGCAAAGGAAGGCAAGGCAAGGCAAGGCAAATGGGCAAAGCAAGGCAAGGAAAGGAAAAAGAGCAAGGCAAGGCAAGGCAAGGCAAAATGGCAAAGCAAGGGGAGGCAACGCAATGAGCAAAGCAAGGCAAGGCAAGGCAAAAGATCAAAACAAGGAAAGGCAAGGCAAGGCAAAAGGGCAAAGCAAGGCAAGGCAAGGCAAAAGAGCAAAGCAAGGCAAGGCAAGGCAAAAGGGCGAAGCAAGGCAACGCCAGGCAGCGCAAGAGGGAAAAGCAAGGGAAGGCAAGGAAGGGCAAATGGGCAAAGCAATGCAAGGCAAGGAAAGGGAAAATAGCAAAGTAAAGGCAAGGCAAGCCATGCAAAAAGGACAAAGGAAGGCAGGGCAAGGCAAAGGCAAATGGGCAAAGCAAGGCAAGGCAAGGCAAGACAAAAGGGCAAAGCAAGGCAAGGCTAGGCAAGGCAAAAGGGCAAACCAAGGCAAGGCAAGGCAAAAGGGCAAGGAATGGCAAGGCAAGGCAAGGCAAATGTGCAAAGCAAGGAAAGGCAAGGCAAAAGGGCAAGAAAAGCAAGGCAAGGCAAAAGGGAAAAGAAAAACAAGGCAAGGCAAAAGGGAAAAGCAAGGGAAAGCAAGACAAAAGGGCAAAGCAATGCAAGGCAAAGAAACAGGGTAAAACAGGGCAAGGCATGGCAAGGTAAAAGTGCAAAGCAAGGCAAGGCAAAAGGGCAAAGCAAAGCAAGGCTAGGCAAGGCAAAAGGGAAAAGCATGGGAAGGCAAGGAAAGGCAAATGGGCAAAGCAATGCACGGAAAGGCGAACCAGCAAAGAAAGGCAAGGCAAACTATGGCAAAAGGACAAATGAAGGCAAGGCTAGGCAAGGGAAAGGGGCAAAGCAAGATAAGGCAAGGAAAGGCAAAAAGGCAAAGTAAGGGAAGAAAAGCCACCGCAAAAGGGCAAAGGAAGGCAAGGGAAGGCAAAAAGGGCAAAGAAAGGGAAGGCATGGCAAAGCAAAAGGGAAAAGCAAGGCAAGGCAAGGTAAGGCAAAAGGGCAAAGCAAGGCAAGGCAAAAGGGCAAAGGAATGCAAGGCAAGGCAAAAGGGCAAAGCAAAGCAACGCGAGGCAAAAGGAAAAAGCAGGGAAAACGAAGACAAAAGGGCAAAGCAATGCAAGGCAAGGCAACAGGGTAAAACAGGGAAAGGCAAGGCAAGGTAAAAGTGCAAAGCAATTCAAGGCTAGGCAAGGCAAAAGGGAAAAGCATGGGAAGGCAAGGAAAGGCAAATGGACAAAGCAATGCACGGAAAGGCGAACCGGCAAAGCAAGGCAAGGCAAAATATGTCAAAAAGGCAAATGAAGGCAAGGCAAGGCAAGGCAAAAGGGCAAAGCAAGGCAAGGCAAGGCAAAAGGGCAAAGAAAGAGAAGGCAAGGCAAAGCAAAAGGGAAAAGTGAAGTGAAGTCAAGGCAAGGAAACGCAAAAGGGCAAAGCAAGGCAAGGCAAGGCAAAAGGGCAAAGCAAGGCAAGGCAAAGCAAGGGAAAAGGGCAAAGCAAGGCAAGGCAAGGCATGCAAGAAGGGCAAAGAAAGGCAGGGCAAGGCAAAGGCAAAAGAGCAAAGGACGGCACGGCAAGGCATGGCTAAAGGGCAAAGCAAGGCAAGGCAAGGGAAAAAGGAAAAGCCTGGCAAGGCAAGGCATGGCTAAACGGCAAAGCAAGGCAAGGCAAGACAAGAAAAAAGGGAAAATCAAGGCAAAGGAAGGCAAAAGGGCAAAGAATGGCAAGGCTAGGCAAGGCAAAAGGGCAAACCCAGGCAAGTCAAGGCAAAATGGCAAACAATGGCAAGGCAAGGCAAGGCAAAAGTGCAAAGCAAGGAAAGGCAAGGCAAAAGGGCAAGAAAAGCAAGGCAAGACAAAAGGGAAAAGAAAAGCAAGGCAAGGCAAAGGGAAAGGAAAAGCAAGGCAAGGCAAAAGGGAAAAGCATGGGAAGGCAAGGAAAGGCAAATGGGCAAAGGAATGCACGGAAAGGCGAACCGGCAAAGCAAGGCAGGGAAACTATGGCAAAAGGAAAAATGAAGGCAAGGCTAGGCAAGGCAAATGGGCAAAGCAAGATAAGGCAAGGAAAGGCAAAAGGGCAAAGTAAGGGAAGGAAAGCCACCGCAAAAGGGCAAAGGAAGGCAAGGGAAGGCAAAAAGGACAAAGAAAGGGAAGGCATGGCAAAGCAAAAGGGAAAAGCATGGCAAGGCAAGGTAAGGCAAAAGGGCAAAGCAAGGCAAGGCAAGGCAAAAGGGCAAAGCAAGGCAAGGCAAGGCAAGGTAAAAGGGCAAAGCAAAGCAAGGCAAGGCAAAAGGGAAAAGCAAGGGAAAGCAAGACAAAAGGGCAAAGCAATGCAAGGCAAGGAAACAGGGTAAAACAGGGAAAGGCAAGGCAAGGTAAAAGTGCAAAGCAAGGCAAGGCTAGGCAAGGCAAAAGGGAAAAGCATGGGAAGGCAAGGAAAGGCAAATGGGCAAAGCAATGCACGGAATGGCGAACCGGCAAAGCAAGGCAAGGAAAACTATGGCAAAAGGGCAAATGAAGGCAAGGCAAGGCAAGGCAAAGGGGCAAAGCAAGACAAGGCAAGGAAAGGCAAAAGGGCAAAGTAAGGCTAGGGAAGGCAAAAGGGCAAAGCAAGGCAAGGCAAGGAAATGCAAAAGGGCAAAGCAAGGCAAGGGAAGGCAAAAGGGCAAAGCAAGGCAAGGCAAGGCAGAAGGGCAAAGCAAGGCAAGGCAAGGCAAGGTAAAAGGGCAAAGCAAGGCAAGGCAAGGCAAGGGAAAATAGCAAAGTAAAGGCAAGGCAAGGCATGCAAAAAGGACAAAGGAAGGCAGGGGAGGCAAAGGCAAAAAGGCAAACCGTGGCAAGGTAAGGCATGGCTAAAGGGCAAAGCAAGGCAAGGCAAGGCAAGACAAAAGGGCAAAGCAAGGCAAGGCAAGGCAAGGCAAGGCAAGGCAAAAGGGCAAAGCAACACAAGGCAAGGAAAGGGAAAATAGCAAAGTAAAGGCAAGGCAAGCCATGCAAAAAGGACAAAGGAAGGCAGGGGAGGCAAAGGCAAAAAGGCAAAGCCTGGCAAGGCAAGGCATGGCTAAAGGGCAAAGCAAGGCAAGGCAAGGCAAAAGGGCAAAGCCTGGCAAGGCAAGGCAAGGCAAAAGGGCAAAGGAATGCAAGCAAAGGGAAGGCAAAAGGACACAGCAAGGTAAGGTAATGCAAGGCAAAAGGGTAAAGCAAGGCGAGGTAAGAAAGGGAAAAGGGCAAAGCAAGGCAAGGCAAGGCAAGGGAAAATAACAAAGTAAAGGCAAGGCAAGGCATGCAAGAAGGGCAAAGAAAGGCAGGGCAAGGCAAAGGCAAAAGAGCAAAGGACGGCAAGGCAAGGCATGGCTAAAGGGCAAAGCAAGGCAAGGCAAGGCAAAAAGGCAAAGCCTGGCAAGGCAAGGCAAGGGAAAAGGGCAAAGCAAGGCAAGGCAAGGCAAGACAAAAGGGCAAAGCAAGGCAAGGCAAGACAAGGCAAAAGGACAAAGCAACGCAAGGCAAGAAAAGGGAAAATAGCAAAGTAAAGGCAAGGCAAGCCATGCAAAAAGGACAAAGGAAGGCAGGGGAGGCAAAGGCAAAAGGGCAAAGGACGGCAAGGCAAGGCAAAAGAGGAAAGCAAGGCAAGGCAAGGCATAATGGCAAAGCAAGGCAAGGCTAGGCAGGGAAAACAGCAAAGCAAGGCAAGGCAAGACAAGAAAAAAGGGAAAAGCAAGGCAAGGCAAGGCAAAAGGGCAAAGAATGGCAAGGGTAGGCAAGGTAAAAGGGCAAACCAAGTCAAGGCAAGGCAAAAGGGCAAAGAATGGCAAGGCAAGGCAAGGCAAAAGTGCAAAGCAAGGAAAGGCAAGGCAAAAGGGCAAGAAAAGCAAGGCAAGGCAAAAGGGAAAAGCATGGGAAGCAAGGAAAGGCAGAAGGGCAAAGTAAGGGAAGGAAAGCCACCGCAAAACGGCAAAGCAAGAAGGGCAAATAAAGGCAGGGTAAGGCAAAGGCAAAAGAGCAAAGGACGGCAACGCAAGGCATGGCTAAAGCGCAAAGCAAGGCAAGGCAAGGCAAAAAGGCAAAGCCTGGCAAGGCAAGGCAAGGGAAAAGGGCAAAGCAAGGCAAGGCAAGGCAAGACAAAAGGGCAAAGAATGGCAAGGCAAGGCAAAAGGGCAAAGCAAGGCAAGGCTAGGCAAGGCAAAAGGGGAAAGCACGGGAAAGGAAGGCACGGCAAATAGGCAAAGCAAGGCAAGGCAAGGCAAAAGGGTAAAGCAAGTCAAGGCAAGACACGGAAAAAGGACAAAGAAAGGCAAGGGAAGGATAGGAAAAAGGGCAAAGCAAGGCACGGCAACATAAAAAGGTAAAGCAAGGCAAGGCAAGGCAAAAGGGCAAAGCAAGGCAAGGCAACACAAGGCAAAGGGGCAAAGCAAGGCAAAGCAATACAAGGGAAAAGGGCAAAGCAAATCAAGGCAAGGCAAAAACGCAAAGCAAGGCAATGCAAAAGGGCAAAGGAAGGCAAGGCAAGGCAAAAGGCAAAGGAATGCAAGGAAAGTTAAGGCAAAAGGACACAGCAAGGTAAGGTAAGGCAAGGCAAAATGGCAAAGCAAGGCAAGGTAAGACAAGGGAAAACCGCGAAGCAAGGCAAGGCAAGGCAAGGGAAAAGGGCAAAGCAAGGCAAGGCAGGGCAAAAAGGCAAAGCCTCGAAAGGCAAGGCAAGACAAAAGGGCAAAGCAAGGCAAGGCAAGGCAAGGCAAAAGGGCAAAGCAACGCAAGGCAAGGAAAGGGAAAATAGCAAAGTAAAGGCAAGGCAAGCCATGCAAAAAGGACAAAGGAAGGCAGGGCAACGCAAACGCAAAAGGGCAAAGGACAGCAAGAGAAGGCAAAAGAGGAAAGCAAGGCAAGGCAAGGCAAAATGGCACAGCAAGGCAAGGCTAGGCCAGGCAAAAGGGCAAAGCAAGGCAAGGCAAGGCAAAAGGGCAAATCAAGGCAAGGCAAGGCAAGGCAAGGCAAAAGTGCAAAGCAAGGAAAGGCAAGGCAAAAGGGCAAGAAAAGCAAGGCAAGGCAAAAGGGAAAAGCAAGGGAAAGCAAGACAAAAAGGGCAAAGCAATGCAAGGCAAAGAAAAAAAGTCAAACAGGGCAAGCATTGGCAAGGTAAAAGAGCAAAGCAAGGCAAGGCTAGGCAAGGCAAAAGGGAAAAGCATGGGAAGGCAAGGAAAGGCAAATGGGCAAAGCAATGCACGGAATGGCGAACCGGCAAAGCAAGGCAAGGCAAACTATGGCAAAAGGACAAATGAAGGCATGGCTAGGCAAGGCAAAGGGGCAAATGAAGGCAAGGCAAGGAATGGCAAAAGGGCAAATTAAGGGAAGGAAAGCCACGGCAGAAGGGCAAGGCAAGGCAAAAAGGGAAAAGAAAGGGAAGGCAAGGCAACCAAAAGGGAAAAGCAGGGCAAGGTAGGGCAAGGCAAAAGGGCAAAGCAAGGCAAGGCATGGCAAAATGGCAAAGCAAGGCAATGCAAGGCAAAAGGCAAAGGAATGCAAGGAAAGTTAAGGCAAAAGGACACAGCAAGGTAAGGTAAGGCAAGGCAAAATGGCAAAGCAAGGCAAGGTAAGACAAGGGAAAAGGGCAAAGCAAGGCAAGGCAAGGCAAGGGAAAATAGCAAAGTAAAGGCAAGGCAAGGCATGCAAGAAGGGCAAAAGAAAGGCAGGGCAAGGCAAAGGCAAAAGAGCAAAGGATGGCAAGGCAAGGCATGGCTAAAGGGCAAAGCAAGACAAGGCAAGGCAAAAAGGCAAAGCCTGGCAAGGCAGCAAGGGAAAAGGGCAAAGCAAGGCAAGGCAAGGCATGACAAAAGGGCAAAGCAAGGAAAGGCAAGGCAAGGCAAAAGGCCAAAGCAAGGCAAGGCAAGGAAACAGGGCAAAACAGGGCAAGTCAAGGCAAGGTAACAGCGAAAAGGAAGGCAAGTCAAGGAAAAAATGCTTAGCAAAGCATGGCACGGCACAGCAAAAGGGCAAAGCAAGGCAAGGCAGGGCACGGCAAAATGGCAAAGCAAGGCAAGGCAAAAGGGTAAAGCAAGGCAAGGCAACGTAAGGCAAAAAGGCAAAGAAAAGCAAAATGGCAAAGCAAGGCAAGGCAAGGCAAAAGGACAAAGCAAGTCAAGGCAAGACAAAGCAAAAGGGAAAAGCAAGTCAAGGCAAAAGGGCAAAGCAAGGCGAGGCTAGGCATCCTTGCCTTGCCTTGCTTTGCCCTTTTTCCTAGCCTAGCCTTGCTTTGCCCTTTTGCCTTGCCTTGCCTTTCTTTGCCTTTTTGCCTTGCCTTGCCTTGCTTTGCTCTTTTGCCTTACCTTGCCTTGTCTTGCCTTGCTATGGCCTTTTGTCTTGCCTTGCCTTTCCTTGCTTTGCCCTTTAGTCTTGCCTTGCCTTGCCTTGCTTTGCCCTTTTCCCTTGCTGCCTTGCAAGGCTTTGCCTTTTTGCCTTGCCTTGCCTTGCTTTGCCCTTTAACCATGCCTTCCCTTGCCGTCCTTTGCTCTTTTTTTGCCTTGCCTAGATTTGCCGTTTTGCATTTACCATGCCTTGCCTTGCTTTGTCCTTTTCCAAGGCTTGCCTTGCCTGGCTTTCCCCTTTTGCCTTGCCTTGCCTTGCATTGCCTTGCCCTTTTGCCTTGCCTTGCCTTACTTTGCTTTACTGTTGTGCCTTGCCGTGCCTTGCTTTACCCTTTTTCCTTGCCTTTCCTTGCCTTGCTTTGCCCTTTTCCCTTGCGTGTTGCCTTGCCTTGCTTTGCCTTTTTGCCTTACATTGCCTTACCTTACTTTGGCCTTTTTGCATTTCCTTGCCTTGCCTGTCTTTCCCCCTTTGCCTTGCCTTGCCTTGCCTTCTTTTGCCCTTTTGCTTGCCTTACCTTGGTTTACAATTTTGCCTTGCCTTGTATTGCCTTCCTTTGCCCTTTTGTCTTGCCTTGCCTTGTTTTGCCCTTTTCCCTTGCCTTGCCTTCCCTTCCTTTTCTCTTTTGACTTGCCTAGCCTTGCCTTGCTTTGTCCTTCTGCCTAGCCTAGCCTTGTTTTGCCCTTTTGCCTTTCCTTACCTTACTTTGCGCTTTTGCCCTTCCTTGCCTTGCTTTGCCCTTTTGCCTTGCCTTGCTATACTTTGCCCTTTTGTCTTGCCTTGACCTGCTTTGCTTTGCCATTTTTCCTTGCCTTGCCTTCCCTTCCTTTTCTCTTTTGACTGTCCTAGCCTTGCCTTGCTTTGTCCTTTTGCCTAGCCTAGCCTTGCTTTGCCCTTTTGCCTTTCCTTGCCTTGCTTTGCACTTTTGACTTGCCTTGCCTTGATTTGCTTTGCCCTTTTGCCTTGCCTTGCCATTCTTTGCCATTTTCCCTTGCCTCACCTTGCCTTGCTTTTCCATTTTGCGTTGCCTTGCCTTTTTTGCCCTTTTTCCTTGCCTTCCCTTACCTTTCTTTGCCCTTTTGCCTTGCCTTCCCTTGCCTTGCTTTGGCATTTTGTTTTGCATTAGCTTAGCTTGCTTTGCCCTTTTTCCTTTTCTTGTCTTGCCTTGCTTTGCCCTTTAGCTTTGCCTTGCCTTGCTTTGTCCTTTTGCCTTTCCTTGCCTTGCTTTGCACTTTCGCCTTGCCTTCCCCTGCTTTGCCCTTTGGCCTTGCCTTGTCTTACCTTTCTTTGCCCTTTTTCCTTGCCTTGCCTTGCTTTGCCGTTTTGCCTTGCCTTGCCTTGCTTTGCCATTTTGTCTTGCATTGCATTTCATCGTTGTGCCCATTTGCCTTTCCTTGCATTGCCTTGCTTTGCCCTTTTGCCTTGCCTTGCCTTGATTTGCCCTTTTGCTTTGCCTTGCCTTGCTTTGCCAATTTGCCTTGCCTTGCCTTCAATTGCCCTTTTGCCTTGCCTTGCCTTGCCTTGCCTTGCCTTGATTTGGCCTTTTTACCTTTCCTTGCCTTGCCTTGCTTTGCCCTTTTTTCCTTGCCTTGCCATGACTTGCTTTGCCGTTCTGATTTGCCTTGACTTGTTTTGCCCTTTTGCCTTGCCATGCCTTGCATTGCCCTTTTGCTTTGCCTTGTCTTGCCTTGCTATGCACTCTTCTCTTGCCTTGCCTTGCCTTGCCTTGCTTCGCCCTTTTGCCTTGCCTTGCCATGCTTTGCTCTTTTGCCTTGCCTTCCTTACCTTGCTTGGGCCTTTTACTATTTCCTTGCCTTGACTTGCTCTGCCCTTTTGCTGTGCCTTGCCTTGCCTTGTTTTGCCCTTTTCCCTTGCCTTTTCTTGCCTTGCAATGCCCTTTTGCCTTGCCTTGCCTTGCCTTGTCTTGCCCTTTCGCCTTTCCTTGCCTTGCTTTGCTCTTTTGCTAGACATTCCTTTCCTAGCCTTTTTGCCTTGCATTGCATTGCCTTGCTTTGCCCATTTGCCTTTCCTTGCCTTGCCTTGCTTTGCCCTTTTGCCTTGCCTTGCCTGCTTTGCCCTTTTGCCTTCCTTACCATGCCTTGCTTTGCCTTTCTGCCTTGCCTAACCTTGCCTTGCTTTGCCCTTTTTCCTTGCCATGCCTTGCCTTGCTTTTGTATATTGCCTTGCCTTGCCTTGCTTTGCCCTTTTGCCTTGACTTGCCTTGCTTTGCCCTTTTTCCTTGCCTTGCCTTACCTTTCTTTGCCCTTTTGCCTTGCTTTCCCTTGCCTGCTTTGGCATTTTGTTTTGCATTAGCTTAGCTTGCTTTGCCCTTTTTCCTTTTCTTGTCTTGCCTTGCTTTGCCCTTTAGCTTTGCCTTGCCTTGCCTTGCTTTGTCCTTTTGCCTTTCCTTGCCTTGCTTTGTCCTTTTGCCTTTCCTTGCCTTGCTTTGCACTTTTGCCTTGACTTCCCCTGCTTTGCCCTTTTGCCTTGCCTTGCCTTTCTTTGCCTTTTTGCCTTGCCTTGCTATGCCCTTTTGTCTTGCCTTGCCTAGATTTGCCGTTTTGCCTTTACCATGCCTTGCCTTGCTTTGCCCTTTTCCAAGGCTTGCCTTGCCTGGCTTTCCCCTTTTGCCTTGCCTTGCCTTTCCTTGCCTTGCCTGCTTTGCCCTTTTGCCTTCCTTACATTGCCTTGCTTTGCCCTTATGCCTTGCCTAACCTTGCCTTGCTTTGCCCTTTTTCCTTGCCATGCCTTGCCTTGCTTTGCCCTTTTTCCTAGCCTAGCCTTGCTTTGCCCTTTTGCCTTGCCTTGCCTTTCCTTGCTTTTCGTTTTTCCCTTGCCTTGTGTTCCTTGCATTGCCCTTTTTCCTTGCCTTGCCTTGCATTTCTTTGCCTTTTTGCCTTGCCTTGCCTTGCTTTGCCCTTTTGCCTTGCCTTGCCTTGTCTTGCCTTGCTATGGCCTTTTGTCTTGCCTTGCCTAGAGTTGCCGTTTTGCCTTTACCATGCCTTGCCTTGCTTTGCCCTTTTCCAAGGCTTGCCTTGCCTGGCTTTCCCATTTTACCTTGCCTTGCCTTGCCTTGCTTTGCCCTTTTGCCTTGCCTTGCCTTTCTTTGCCTTTTTGCCTTGCCTTGCTATGCCCTTTTGTCTTGCCTTGCCTAGATTTGCCGTTTTGCCTTTACCATGCCTTGCCTTGCTTTGCCCTTTTCCAAGGCTTGCCTTGCCTGGCTTTCCCCTTTTGCCTTGCCTTGCCTTGCATTGCCTTGCCCTTTTGCCTTGCCTTGCCTTTCTTTGCCTTTTTGCCTTGCCTTGCTATGTCCTTTTGTCTTGCCTTGCCTAGATTTGCCGTTTTGCCTTTACCGTGCCTTGCCTTGCTTTGCCCTTTTCCAAGGCTTGCCTTGCCTGGCTTTCCCCTTTTGCCTTGCCGTGCCTTGCTTTGCCCTTTTGCCTTGCCTTGCTTTGCCTTTTTGCCTTCCATTGCCTTACCTTGCTTCGGCCTTTTCGCATTTCCTTGCCTTCCCTGTCTTTCCCCTTTTGCCTTGCCTTGCCTTGCCTTCTTTTGCCCTTTTGCTTGCCTTACCTTGGTTTACAATTTTGCCTTGCCTTGTATTGCCTTCCTTTGCCCTTTTGTCTTGCCTTGCCTTGTTTTGCCCTTTTCCCTTGCCTTGCCCTCCCTTCCTTTTCTCTTTTGACTTGCGTAGCCTTGCCTTGATTTTTCCTTTTGCCTAGCCTAGCCTTGCTTTGCCCTTTTGCCTTGCCTTGCCTTGCTTTACCCTTTTGCCTTGCCTCGCCTTGCTTTGCCCTTTTGCCTTGCCTTGCTTTACTTTGCCCTTTTGTCTTGCCTTGACTTGCTTTACTTTGCCATTTTTCCTTGCCTTGCCTTAACTTGCTTTGCACTTTTGTCTTGCCTTGCTTTGCACTTTTGGCTTCCCTTGCCTTGATTTGCTTTGCCATTTTGCCTTGCCTTGCCTTCCTTGCTTTTTGCATTTTGCCTTGCATTGCCTTTCCTTGCTTTGCTCTTTTTCCTTGCCTGGCCTAACTTTGCCCTTTTGCCTTGACTTGCCTTCCTTTGCCTTTTTGCGTTGCCTACTTTCCTTTGCCCTTTTTCCTTGCCTTGCCTAACCTTTCTTTGCCCTTTTGCCTTGCCTTCCCTTGCCTTGCTTTGCCATTTTGCTTTGCATTCGCCTAGCTTGCTTTGCCCTTTTTCCTTTTCTTTTCTTGCCTTGCTTTGCCCTTTAGCCTTGCCTTGCCTTGCTTTGTCCTTTTACCTTGCCTTGAATTGCTTTGTCCTTTTGCTTTGCCATGCCTTGCTTTGCCCTTTTCCAAGCCTTGCCTTGCCTGGCTTTCCCCTTTTGCCTTGCCTTGCATTGCCTTGCCCTTTTGCCATGCCTTGCCTTACCTTGCTTTACTCTTTTGCCTTGCCGTGCCTTGCTTTGCCCTTTTTCCTTGCCTTTCCTTGCCTTGCTTTGCCATTTTGCCTTGCCTTGCCTTGCTTTGCCATTTTGTCTTGCATTGCATTGCCTTGCTGTGCCCATTTGCCTTTCCTTGCATTGCCTTGCTTTGCCTTTTTCCTTGCCTTGCCTTGCCTTGCTATGCTCTTTTGCCCTGCCTTGACTTTCTTGCCATTTTTGCCTTGCCTTGCCTTGATTTGCCCTTTTTTCTTTGCCTTGCCTTGCTTTGCCCTTTTTTCCTTGCCTTGGATTTCTTTCCACTTTTGCCTTGCCTTGCCTTGATTTGCTTAACCCTTTTTTCCTTGCCTTTCCATGACTTGCTTTGCCATTTTGATTTGCCTTGCCTTGCTTTGCCCTTTTGCCTTGCCTTGCCTTGCTTTGCTTTACCCTTTTTCCTTCCCTTGCCTTGACTTGTTTTGCCCTTTTGCCTTGACATGAATTTTATTGCCCTTTTGCCTTGCCTTGCCTTGCCTTCTTTTGCCCTTTTGCTTGCCTTACCTTGGTTTACAATTTTGCCTTGCCTTGTATTGCCTTCCTTTGCCCTTTTGTCTTGGTTTGCCTTGTTTTGCCCTTTTCCCTTGCCTTGCCTTCCCTTCCTTTTCTCTTTTGACTCGCCTAGCCTTGCCTTGCTTTGTCCTTTTGCCTAGCCTAGCCTTGCTTTGCCCTTTTGCCTTTCCTTGCCTTGATTTGCACTTTTGCCCTTCCTTGCCTTGCTTTGACCTTTTGCGTTGCCTTGCCTTGCTTTGCCCTTTTGCCTTGCCTTGCTTTACTTTGCCCTTTTGTCTTGCCTTGACCTGCTTTGCTTTGCCATTATTCCTTGCCCATTTGCCTTACCTTGCTTTGCACTTTTGTCTTGCCTGGCCTTGCTTTGCACTTTTGAATTGCCTTGCCTTGATTTGGTTTGCCCTTTTGCCTTGCCTTGCCATTCTTTGCTATTTTCCCTTGCCTTGCCTTGCCTTGCTTTTCCATTTTGCCTTGCCTTGCCTTACTTTGCCCTTTTGCCTTGCCTTGCCTTGCTTTGCCCTTTTGCGTTGCGTTGCCTTCCTTTGCCCTTTTTCCTTCCCTTTCCTTACCTTTCTTTGCCCTTTTGCCTTGCCTTCCCTTGCCTTGCTTTGGCATTTTGTTTTGCATTAGCTTAGCTTGCTTTGCCCTTTTTCCTTTTCTTGTCTTGCCTTGCTTTGCCCTTTAGCTTTGCCTTGCCTTGCCTTGCTTTGTCCTTTTGCCTTTCCTTGCCTTGCTCTGCACTTTCGCCTTGCCTTCCCCTGCTTTGCCCTTTGGCCTTGCCTTGTCTTACCTTTCTTTGCCCTTTTGCCTTGCCTTGCCTTGCTTTGCCGTTTTGCCTTGCCTTGCCTTGCTTTGCCATTTTGTCTTGCATTGCATTGCCTTGTTGTGCCCATTTGCCTTTCCTTGCATTGCCTTGCTTTGCCCTTTTGCCTTGCTTTGCCTTGATTTGCCCTTTTGCTTTGCCTTGCCTTGCTTTGCCCATTTGCCGGGCCTTGCCTTCAATTGCCCTTTTGCCTTGCCTTGCCATGCCTTGCCTTGACCTTTTTTCCTTGCCTTGGCTTTCTTGCCACTTTTGCCGTGCCTTGCCTTTATTTGCTTAGCCTTTTTTTCCTTGCCTTGCCCTGACTTGCTTTGCCGTTTTCATTTGTTTTGCCTTGCTTTGCCCTTTTGCCTTGCCTTGCTTTGCTTTACCCTTTTGCCTTCCCTTGCCTTGACTTGTTTTGCCCTTTTGCCTTGACATGCCTTTCATTGCCCTTTTGCCTTGTCTTGCCTTGCTGTGTCCTCTTCCCTTGCCTTGCCTTGCCTTGATTTGGCCTTTTTGCCTTTCCTTGCCTTGCCTTGCTTCGCCCTTTTGCCTTGCCTTGCCATGCTTTGCTCTTTTGCCTTGCCTTGTCTTACCTTGCTTGGGCCTTTTTCTATATCCTTGCCTTGACTTGCTTTGCCCTTTTGCCATGCCTTGCCTTGCCTTGTTTTGCCCTTTTCCCTTGCCTTTTCTTGCCTTGCGATGCCCTTTTGCCTTGCCTTGCCTTGCCTTGTCTTGCCCTTTTGCCTTTCCTTGCCTTGCTTTGCTCTTTTGCCTAGACATTCTTTTCCAACCCTTTTTGCCTTGCACTGCATTGCCTTGCTTTGCCCATTTGCCTTTCCTTGCCTTGCCTTGCTTTGCCCTTTTGCCTTGCCTTGCCTTGCTATGCCCTTTTGCCTTCCTTACCTTGCCTTGCTTTGCCCTTAAGCCTTGCCTAACCTTGCCTTGCTACGCCCTTTTTCCTTGCCATGCCTTGCCTTGCTTTGCCCTTTTTCTTTGCCTAGCCTTGCTTTGCCCTTTTGCCTTGCCTTGCCTTTCCTTGCTTTTCGCTTTTCCCTTGCCTTGTATTCCTTCCATTGCCCTTTTTCCTTCCCTTGCCTTGCCTTTCTTTGCCTTTTTGCCTTGCCTTGCATTGCTTTGCCCTTTTGCCTTGCCTTGCCTTGCTTTGCCCATTTGCCTTGCCTTGCCTTCAATTGCCCTTTTGCCTTGCCTTGCCTTGCCTTGCCTTGCCTTGATTCGGCCTTTTGCCTTCCTTACCTTGCCTTGCTTTGCCCTTATGCCTTGCCTAACCTTGCCTTGCTTTGCCCTTTTTCCTTGCCATGCCTTGCCTTGCTTTGCCCTTTTTCCTAGCCTAGCCTTGCTTTGCCCTTTTGCCTTGCCTTGGCTTTCCTTGCTTTTCACTTTTCCCTTGCCTTGTATTCCTTGCATTGCCCTTTTTCCTTGCCTTGCCTTGCTTTGCCCTTTTGCCTTGCCTTGCCTTTCTTTGCCTTTTTGCCTTGCCTTGCCTTGCTTTGCCCTTTTGCCTTGCCTTACCTTGTCTTGCCTTGCTATGCCCTTTTGTCTTGCCTTGCCTAGATTTGCCGTTTTGCCTTTACCATGGCTTTCCTTGATTTGCCCTTTTCCAAGGCTTGCCTTGCCTGGCTTTCCCCTTTTGCCTTGCCTTGCCTTGCCTTGACTTGCCCTTTTGCCTTGCCTTGCCTTACTTTGCTTTGCTGTTTTGCCTTGACGTGCCTTGCTTTGCCCTTTTCCCTTGCGCTTTTGCCTTTCCTTACTTTGCCTTTTTGCCTTGCATTGCCTTACCTTGCTTTGGCCTTTTCGCATTTCCTTGCCTTGCCTGTCTTTCCCCTTTTGCCTTGCCTTGCCTTGCCTTCTTTTGCCCTTTTGCTTGCCTTACCTTGGTTTACAATTTTGCCTTGTCTTGTATTGCCTTCCTTTGCCCTTTTGTCTTGCCTTGCCTTGTTTTGCCCTTTTCCCTTGCCTTGCCTTCCCTTCCTTTTCTCTTTTGACTTGCCTAGCCTTGCCTTGCTTTGTCCTTTTGCCTAGCCTAGCCTTACTTTGCCCTTTTGCCTTTCCTTGCCTTGCTTTACACTTTTGCCCTTCCTTGCCTTGCTTTGACCTTTTGCGTTGCCTTGCCTTGCTTTGCCCTTTTGCCTTGCCTTGCTTTACTTTGCCCTTTTGTCTTGCCTTGACCGGCTTTGCTTTGCCATTTTTCCTTGCCTTGCCTTACCTAGCTTTGCACTTTTGTCTTGCCTTGCCTTGCTTTGCACTTTTGACTTGCCTTGCCTTGATGTGGTTTGCCCTTTTGCCTTGCCTTTCCTTGCTTTGCCCATTTGCCTTGCCTTGCCTTCAATTGCCCTTTTGCCTTGCCTTGCCTTACTTTGCTTTCCTGTTTTGCATTGCCGTGCCTTGCTTTGCCCTTTTTCCTTGCCTTTCCTTGCCTTGCTTTGCCTTTTTCCCTTGCGCTTTTGCCTTGCATTGCCTTACCTTGGTTTGGCCTTTTCGCATTTCCTTGCCTTGCCTGTCTTTCCCCTTTTGCCTTGCCTTGCCTTGCCTTCTTTTGCCCTTTTGCTTGCCTTGCCTTGTATTGCCTTCCTTGGCCCTTTTGTCTTGCCTTTCCTTGTATTGCCCTTTTCTCTTGCCTTGCCTTCCCTTCCTTTTCTCTTTTGAGTTGCCTAGCCTTGCCTTGCTTTGTCCTTTTGCCTAGCCTAGCCTTGCTTTGCCCTTTTGCCTTTCCTTGCCTTGCTTTGCACTTTTGCCCTTCCTTGCCTTGCTTTGACCTTTTGCGTTGCTTTGCCTTGCTTTGCCCTTTTGCCTTGCCTTGCTTTACTTTGCCCTTTTGTCTTGCCTTGCCTTGCCTTCTTTTGCCCTTTTGCTTGCCTTACCTTGGTTTACAATTTTGCCTTGCCTTGTATTGCCTTCCTTTGCCCTTTTGTCTTGCCTTGCCTGGTTTTGCCCTTTTCCCTTGCCTTGCCTTCCCTTCCTTTTCTCTTTTGACTTGCCTAGCCTTGCCTTGCTTTGTCCTTTTGCCTAGCCTAGCCTTGCTTTGCCCTTTTGCCTTTCCTTGCCTTGCTTTGCACTTTTGCCCTTCCTCGCCTTGCTTTGATCTTTGCGTTGCCTTGCCTTGCTTTGCCCTTTTGCCTTGCCTTGCTTTACTTTGCCCTTTTGCCTTGCCTTGCCTTGCTTTGCCCTTTTGCGTTGCGTTGCCTTCCTTTGCCCTTTTTCCTTCCCTTTCCTTACCTTTCTTTGCCCTTTTGCCTTGCCTTCCCTTGCCTTGCTTTGGCATTTTGTTTTGCATTAGCTTAGCTTGCTTTGCCCTTTTTCCTTTTCTTGTCTTGCCTTGCTTTGCCCTTTAGCTTTGCCTTGCCTTGCCTTGCTTTGTCCTTTTGCCTTTCCTTGCCTTGCTCTGCACTTTCGCCTTGCCTTCCCCTGCTTTGCCCTTTGGCCTTGCCTTGTCTTACCTTTCTTTGCCCTTTTGCCTTGCCTTGCCTTGCTTTGCCGTTTTGCCTTGCCTTGCCTTGCTTTGCCATTTTGTCTTGCATTGCATTGCCTTGTTGTGCCCATTTGCCTTTCCTTGCATTGCCTTGCTTTGCCCTTTTGCCTTGCTTTGCCTTGATTTGCCCTTTTGCTTTGCCTTGCCTTGCTTTGCCCATTTGCCGGGCCTTGCCTTCAATTGCCCTTTTGCCTTGCCTTACCATGCCTTGCCTTGACCTTTTTTCCTTGCCTTGGCTTTCTTGCCACTTTTGCCGTGCCTTGCCTTTATTTGCTTAGCCTTTTTTTCCTTGCCTTGCCCTGACTTGCTTTGCCGTTTTCATTTGTTTTGCCTTGCTTTGCCCTTTTGCCTTGCCTTGCTTTGCTTTACCCTTTTGCCTTCCCTTGCCTTGACTTGTTTTGCCCTTTTGCCTTGACATGCCTTTCATTGCCCTTTTGCCTTGTCTTGCCTTGCTGTGTCCTCTTCCCTTGCCTTGCCTTGCCTTGATTTGGCCTTTTTGCCTTTCCTTGCCTTGCCTTGCTTCGCCCTTTTGCCTTGCCTTGCCATGCTTTGCTCTTTTGCCTTGCCTTGTCTTACCTTGCTTGGGCCTTTTTCCATTTCCTTGCCTTGACTTGCTTTGCCCTTTTGCCATGCCTTGCCTTGCCTTGTTTTGCCCTTTTCCCTTGCCTTTTCTTGCCTTGCGATGCCCTTTTGCCTTGCCTTGCCTTGCCTTGTCTTGCCCTTTTGCCTTTCCTTGCCTTGCTTTGCTCTTTTGCCTAGACATTCTTTTCCAACCCTTTTTGCCTTGCACTGCATTGCCTTGCTTTGCCCATTTGCCTTTCCTTGCCTTGCCTTGCTTTGCCCTTTTGCCTTGCCTTGCCTTGCTTTGCCCTTTTGCCTTCCTTACCTTGCCTTGCTTTGCCCTTAAGCCTTGCCTAACCTTGCCTTGCTACGCCCTTTTTCCTTGCCATGCCTTGCCTTGCTTTGCCCTTTTTCTTTGCCTAGCCTTGCTTTGCCCTTTTGCCTTGCCTTGCCTTTCCTTGCTTTTCGCTTTTCCCTTGCCTTGTATTCCTTCCATTGCCCTTTTTCCTTCCCTTGCCTTGCCTTTCTTTGCCTTTTTGCCTTGCCTTGCATTGCTTTGCCCTTTTGCCTTGCCTTGCCTTGCTTTGCCCATTTGCCTTGCCTTGCCTTCAATTGCCCTTTTGCCTTGCCTTGCCTTGCCTTGCCTTGCCTTGATTCGGCCTTTTGCCTTCCTTACCTTGCCTTGCTTTGCCCTTATGCCTTGCCTAACCTTGCCTTGCTTTGCCCTTTTTCCTTGCCATGCCTTGCCTTGCTTTGCCCTTTTTCCTAGCCTAGCCTTGCTTTGCCCTTTTGCCTTGCCTTGGCTTTCCTTGCTTTTCACTTTTCCCTTGCCTTGTATTCCTTGCATTGCCCTTTTTCCTTGCCTTGCCTTGCTTTGCCCTTTTGCCTTGCCTTGCCTTTCTTTGCCTTTTTGCCTTGCCTTGCCTTGCTTTGCCCTTTTGCCTTGCCTTACCTTGTCTTGCCTTGCTATGCCCTTTTGTCTTGCCTTGCCTAGATTTGCCGTTTTGCCTTTACCATGGCTTTCCTTGATTTGCCCTTTTCCAAGGCTTGCCTTGCCTGGCTTTCCCCTTTTGCCTTGCCTTGCCTTGCCTTGACTTGCCCTTTTGCCTTGCCTTGCCTTACTTTGCTTTGCTGTTTTGCCTTGACGTGCCTTGCTTTGCCCTTTTCCCTTGCGCTTTTGCCTTTCCTTACTTTGCCTTTTTGCCTTGCATTGCCTTACCTTGCTTTGGCCTTTTCGCATTTCCTTGCCTTGCCTGTCTTTCCCCTTTTGCCTTGCCTTGCCTTGCCTTCTTTTGCCCTTTTGCTTGCCTTACCTTGGTTTACAATTTTGCCTTGTCTTGTATTGCCTTCCTTTGCCCTTTTGTCTTGCCTTGCCTTGTTTTGCCCTTTTCCCTTGCCTTGCCTTCCCTTCCTTTTCTCTTTTGACTTGCCTAGCCTTGCCTTGCTTTGTCCTTTTGCCTAGCCTAGCCTTACTTTGCCCTTTTGCCTTTCCTTGCCTTGCTTTACACTTTTGCCCTTCCTTGCCTTGCTTTGACCTTTTGCCCTTCCTTGCCTTGCTTTGACCTTTTGCGTTGCCTTGCTTTACTTTGCCCTTTTGTCTTGCCTTGACCGGCTTTGCTTTGCCATTTTTCCTTGCCTTGCCTTACCTAGCTTTGCACTTTTGTCTTGCCTTGCCTTGCTTTGCACTTTTGACTTGCCTTGCCTTGATGTGGTTTGCCCTTTTGCCTTGCCTTTCCTTGCTTTGCCCATTTGCCTTGCCTTGCCTTCAATTGCCCTTTTGCCTTGCCTTGCCTTACTTTGCTTTCCTGTTTTGCATTGCCGTGCCTTGCTTTGCCCTTTTTCCTTGCCTTTCCTTGCCTTGCTTTGCCTTTTTCCCTTGCGCTTTTGCCTTGCATTGCCTTACCTTGGTTTGGCCTTTTCGCATTTCCTTGCCTTGCCTGTCTTTCCCCTTTTGCCTTGCCTTGCCTTGCCTTCTTTTGCCCTTTTGCTTGCCTTGCCTTGTATTGCCTTCCTTGGCCCTTTTGTCTTGCCTTTCCTTGTATTGCCCTTTTCTCTTGCCTTGCCTTCCCTTCCTTTTCTCTTTTGAGTTGCCTAGCCTTGCCTTGCTTTGTCCTTTTGCCTAGCCTAGCCTTGCTTTGCCCTTTTGCCTTTCCTTGCCTTGCTTTGCACTTTTGCCCTTCCTTGCCTTGCTTTGACCTTTTGCGTTGCTTTGCCTTGCTTTGCCCTTTTGCCTTGCCTTGCTTTACTTTGCCCTTTTGTCTTGCCTTGCCTTGCCTTCTTTTGCCCTTTTGCTTGCCTTACCTTGGTTTACAATTTTGCCTTGCCTTGTATTGCCTTCCTTTGCCCTTTTGTCTTGCCTTGCCTGGTTTTGCCCTTTTCCCTTGCCTTGCCTTCCCTTCCTTTTCTCTTTTGACTTGCCTAGCCTTGCCTTGCTTTGTCCTTTTGCCTAGCCTAGCCTTGCTTTGCCCTTTTGCCTTTCCTTGCCTTGCTTTGCACTTTTGCCCTTCCTCGCCTTGCTTTGATCTTTGCGTTGCCTTGCCTTGCTTTGCCCTTTTGCCTTGCCTTGCTTTACTTTGCCCTTTTGCCTTGCCTTGCCTTGCTTTGCCCTTTTGCGTTGCGTTGCCTTCCTTTGCCCTTTTTCCTTCCCTTTCCTTACCTTTCTTTGCCCTTTTGCCTTGCCTTCCCTTGCCTTGCTTTGGCATTTTGTTTTGCATTAGCTTAGCTTGCTTTGCCCTTTTTCCTTTTCTTGTCTTGCCTTGCTTTGCCCTTTAGCTTTGCCTTGCCTTGCCTTGCTTTGTCCTTTTGCCTTTCCTTGCCTTGCTCTGCACTTTCGCCTTGCCTTCCCCTGCTTTGCCCTTTGGCCTTGCCTTGTCTTACCTTTCTTTGCCCTTTTGCCTTGCCTTGCCTTGCTTTGCCGTTTTGCCTTGCCTTGCCTTGCTTTGCCATTTTGTCTTGCATTGCATTGCCTTGTTGTGCCCATTTGCCTTTCCTTGCATTGCCTTGCTTTGCCCTTTTGCCTTGCTTTGCCTTGATTTGCCCTTTTGCTTTGCCTTGCCTTGCTTTGCCCATTTGCCGGGCCTTGCCTTCAATTGCCCTTTTGCCTTGCCTTGCCATGCCTTGCCTTGACCTTTTTTCCTTGCCTTGGCTTTCTTGCCACTTTTGCCGTGCCTTGCCTTTATTTGCTTAGCCTTTTTTTCCTTGCCTTGCCCTGACTTGCTTTGCCGTTTTCATTTGTTTTGCCTTGCTTTGCCCTTTTGCCTTGCCTTGCTTTGCTTTACCCTTTTGCCTTCCCTTGCCTTGACTTGTTTTGCCCTTTTGCCTTGACATGCCTTTCATTGCCCTTTTGCCTTGTCTTGCCTTGCTGTGTCCTCTTCCCTTGCCTTGCCTTGCCTTGATTTGGCCTTTTTGCCTTTCCTTGCCTTGCCTTGCTTCGCCCTTTTGCCTTGCCTTGCCATGCTTTGCTCTTTTGCCTTGCCTTGTCTTACCTTGCTTGGGCCTTTTTCCATTTCCTTGCCTTGACTTGCTTTGCCCTTTTGCCATGCCTTGCCTTGCCTTGTTTTGCCCTTTTCCCTTGCCTTTTCTTGCCTTGCAATGCCCTTTTGCCTTGCCTTGCCTTGCCTTGTCTTGCCCTTTTGCCTTTCCTTGCCTTGCTTTGCTCTTTTGCCTAGACATTCTTTTCCAACCCTTTTTGCCTTGCACTGCATTGCCTTGCTTTGCCCATTTGCCTTTCCTTGCCTTGCCTTGCTTTGCCCTTTTGCCTTGCCTTGCCTTGCTTTGCCCTTTTGCCTTCCTTACCTTGCCTTGCTTTGCCCTTAAGCCTTGCCTAACCTTGCCTTGCTACGCCCTTTTTCCTTGCCATGCCTTGCCTTGCTTTGCCCTTTTTCTTTGCCTAGCCTTGCTTTGCCCTTTTGCCTTGCCTTGCCTTTCCTTGCTTTTCGCTTTTCCCTTGCCTTGTATTCCTTCCATTGCCCTTTTTCCTTCCCTTGCCTTGCCTTTCTTTGCCTTTTTGCCTTGCCTTGCATTGCTTTGCCCTTTTGCCTTGCCTTGCCTTGCTTTGCCCATTTGCCTTGCCTTGCCTTCAATTGCCCTTTTGCCTTGCCTTGCCTTGCCTTGCCTTGCCTTGATTCGGCCTTTTGCCTTCCTTACCTTGCCTTGCTTTGCCCTTATGCCTTGCCTAACCTTGCCTTGCTTTGCCCTTTTTCCTTGCCATGCCTTGCCTTGCTTTGCCCTTTTTCCTAGCCTAGCCTTGCTTTGCCCTTTTGCCTTGCCTTGGCTTTCCTTGCTTTTCACTTTTCCCTTGCCTTGTATTCCTTGCATTGCCCTTTTTCCTTGCCTTGCCTTGCTTTGCCCTTTTGCCTTGCCTTGCCTTTCTTTGCCTTTTTGCCTTGCCTTGCCTTGCTTTGCCCTTTTGCCTTGCCTTACCTTGTCTTGCCTTGCTATGCCCTTTTGTCTTGCCTTGCCTAGATTTGCCGTTTTGCCTTTACCATGGCTTTCCTTGATTTGCCCTTTTCCAAGGCTTGCCTTGCCTGGCTTTCCCCTTTTGCCTTGCCTTGCCTTGCCTTGACTTGCCCTTTTGCCTTGCCTTGCCTTACTTTGCTTTGCTGTTTTGCCTTGACGTGCCTTGCTTTGCCCTTTTCCCTTGCGCTTTTGCCTTTCCTTACTTTGCCTTTTTGCCTTGCATTGCCTTACCTTGCTTTGGCCTTTTCGCATTTCCTTGCCTTGCCTGTCTTTCCCCTTTTGCCTTGCCTTGCCTTGCCTTCTTTTGCCCTTTTGCTTGCCTTACCTTGGTTTACAATTTTGCCTTGTCTTGTATTGCCTTCCTTTGCCCTTTTGTCTTGCCTTGCCTGGTTTTGCCCTTTTCCCTTGCCTTGCCTTCCCTTCCTTTTCTCTTTTGACTTGCCTAGCCTTGCCTTGCTTTGTCCTTTTGCCTAGCCTAGCCTTACTTTGCCCTTTTGCCTTTCCTTGCCTTGCTTTACACTTTTGCCCTTCCTTGCCTTGCTTTGACCTTTTGCGTTGCCTTGCCTTGCTTTGCCCTTTTGCCTTGCCTTGCTTTACTTTGCCCTTTTGTCTTGCCTTGACCGGCTTTGCTTTGCCATTTTTCCTTGCCTTGCCTTACCTAGCTTTGCACTTTTGTCTTGCCTTGCCTTGCTTTGCACTTTTGACTTGCCTTGCCTTGATGTGGTTTGCCCTTTTGCCTTGCCTTTCCTTGCTTTGCCCATTTGCCTTGCCTTGCCTTCAATTGCCCTTTTGCCTTGCCTTGCCTTACTTTGCTTTCCTGTTTTGCATTGCCGTGCCTTGCTTTGCCCTTTTTCCTTGCCTTTCCTTGCCTTGCTTTGCCTTTTTCCCTTGCGCTTTTGCCTTGCATTGCCTTACCTTGGTTTGGCCTTTTCGCATTTCCTTGCCTTGCCTGTCTTTCCCCTTTTGCCTTGCCTTGCCTTGCCTTCTTTTGCCCTTTTGCTTGCCTTGCCTTGTATTGCCTTCCTTGGCCCTTTTGTCTTGCCTTTCCTTGTATTGCCCTTTTCTCTTGCCTTGCCTTCCCTTCCTTTTCTCTTTTGAGTTGCCTAGCCTTGCCTTGCTTTGTCCTTTTGCCTAGCCTAGCCTTGCTTTGCCCTTTTGCCTTTCCTTGCCTTGCTTTGCACTTTTGCCCTTCCTTGCCTTGCTTTGACCTTTTGCGTTGCTTTGCCTTGCTTTGCCCTTTTGCCTTGCCTTGCTTTACTTTGCCCTTTTGTCTTGCCTTGCCTTGCCTTCTTTTGCCCTTTTGCTTGCCTTACCTTGGTTTACAATTTTGCCTTGCCTTGTATTGCCTTCCTTTGCCCTTTTGTCTTGCCTTGCCTGGTTTTGCCCTTTTCCCTTGCCTTGCCTTCCCTTCCTTTTCTCTTTTGACTTGCCTAGCCTTGCCTTGCTTTGTCCTTTTGCCTAGCCTAGCCTTGCTTTGCCCTTTTGCCTTTCCTTGCCTTGCTTTGCACTTTTGCCCTTCCTCGCCTTGCTTTGATCTTTGCGTTGCCTTGCCTTGCTTTGCCCTTTTGCCTTGCCTTGCTTTACTTTGCCCTTTTGCCTTGCCTTGCCTTGCTTTGCCCTTTTGCGTTGCGTTGCCTTCCTTTGCCCTTTTTCCTTCCCTTTCCTTACCTTTCTTTGCCCTTTTGCCTTGCCTTCCCTTGCCTTGCTTTGGCATTTTGTTTTGCATTAGCTTAGCTTGCTTTGCCCTTTTTCCTTTTCTTGTCTTGCCTTGCTTTGCCCTTTAGCTTTGCCTTGCCTTGCCTTGCTTTGTCCTTTTGCCTTTCCTTGCCTTGCTCTGCACTTTCGCCTTGCCTTCCCCTGCTTTGCCCTTTGGCCTTGCCTTGTCTTACCTTTCTTTGCCCTTTTGCCTTGCCTTGCCTTGCTTTGCCGTTTTGCCTTGCCTTGCCTTGCTTTGCCATTTTGTCTTGCATTGCATTGCCTTGTTGTGCCCATTTGCCTTTCCTTGCATTGCCTTGCTTTGCCCTTTTGCCTTGCTTTGCCTTGATTTGCCCTTTTGCTTTGCCTTGCCTTGCTTTGCCCATTTGCCGGGCCTTGCCTTCAATTGCCCTTTTGCCTTGCCTTGCCATGCCTTGCCTTGACCTTTTTTCCTTGCCTTGGCTTTCTTGCCACTTTTGCCGTGCCTTGCCTTTATTTGCTTAGCCTTTTTTTCCTTGCCTTGCCCTGACTTGCTTTGCCGTTTTCATTTGTTTTGCCTTGCTTTGCCCTTTTGCCTTGCCTTGCTTTGCTTTACCCTTTTGCCTTCCCTTGCCTTGACTTGTTTTGCCCTTTTGCCTTGACATGCCTTTCATTGCCCTTTTGCCTTGTCTTGCCTTGCTGTGTCCTCTTCCCTTGCCTTGCCTTGCCTTGATTTGGCCTTTTTGCCTTTCCTTGCCTTGCCTTGCTTCGCCCTTTTGCCTTGCCTTGCCATGCTTTGCTCTTTTGCCTTGCCTTGTCTTACCTTGCTTGGGCCTTTTTCCATTTCCTTGCCTTGACTTGCTTTGCCCTTTTGCCATGCCTTGCCTTGCCTTGTTTTGCCCTTTTCCCTTGCCTTTTCTTGCCTTGCAATGCCCTTTTGCCTTGCCTTGCCTTGCCTTGTCTTGCCCTTTTGCCTTTCCTTGCCTTGCTTTGCTCTTTTGCCTAGACATTCTTTTCCAACCCTTTTTGCCTTGCACTGCATTGCCTTGCTTTGCCCATTTGCCTTTCCTTGCCTTGCCTTGCTTTGCCCTTTTGCCTTGCCTTGCCTTGCTTTGCCCTTTTGCCTTCCTTACCTTGCCTTGCTTTGCCCTTAAGCCTTGCCTAACCTTGCCTTGCTACGCCCTTTTTCCTTGCCATGCCTTGCCTTGCTTTGCCCTTTTTCTTTGCCTAGCCTTGCTTTGCCCTTTTGCCTTGCCTTGCCTTTCCTTGCTTTTCGCTTTTCCCTTGCCTTGTATTCCTTCCATTGCCCTTTTTCCTTCCCTTGCCTTGCCTTTCTTTGCCTTTTTGCCTTGCCTTGCATTGCTTTGCCCTTTTGCCTTGCCTTGCCTTGCTTTGCCCATTTGCCTTGCCTTGCCTTCAATTGCCCTTTTGCCTTGCCTTGCCTTGCCTTGCCTTGCCTTGATTCGGCCTTTTGCCTTCCTTACCTTGCCTTGCTTTGCCCTTATGCCTTGCCTAACCTTGCCTTGCTTTGCCCTTTTTCCTTGCCATGCCTTGCCTTGCTTTGCCCTTTTTCCTAGCCTAGCCTTGCTTTGCCCTTTTGCCTTGCCTTGGCTTTCCTTGCTTTTCACTTTTCCCTTGCCTTGTATTCCTTGCATTGCCCTTTTTCCTTGCCTTGCCTTGCTTTGCCCTTTTGCCTTGCCTTGCCTTTCTTTGCCTTTTTGCCTTGCCTTGCCTTGCTTTGCCCTTTTGCCTTGCCTTACCTTGTCTTGCCTTGCTATGCCCTTTTGTCTTGCCTTGCCTAGATTTGCCGTTTTGCCTTTACCATGGCTTTCCTTGATTTGCCCTTTTCCAAGGCTTGCCTTGCCTGGCTTTCCCCTTTTGCCTTGCCTTGCCTTGCCTTGACTTGCCCTTTTGCCTTGCCTTGCCTTACTTTGCTTTGCTGTTTTGCCTTGACGTGCCTTGCTTTGCCCTTTTCCCTTGCGCTTTTGCCTTTCCTTACTTTGCCTTTTTGCCTTGCATTGCCTTACCTTGCTTTGGCCTTTTCGCATTTCCTTGCCTTGCCTGTCTTTCCCCTTTTGCCTTGCCTTGCCTTGCCTTCTTTTGCCCTTTTGCTTGCCTTACCTTGGTTTACAATTTTGCCTTGTCTTGTATTGCCTTCCTTTGCCCTTTTGTCTTGCCTTGCCTTGTTTTGCCCTTTTCCCTTGCCTTGCCTTCCCTTCCTTTTCTCTTTTGACTTGCCTAGCCTTGCCTTGCTTTGTCCTTTTGCCTAGCCTAGCCTTACTTTGCCCTTTTGCCTTTCCTTGCCTTGCTTTACACTTTTGCCCTTCCTTGCCTTGCTTTGACCTTTTGCGTTGCCTTGCTTTACTTTGCCCTTTTGTCTTGCCTTGACCGGCTTTGCTTTGCCATTTTTCCTTGCCTTGCCTTACCTAGCTTTGCACTTTTGTCTTGCCTTGCCTTGCTTTGCACTTTTGACTTGCCTTGCCTTGATGTGGTTTGCCCTTTTGCCTTGCCTTTCCTTGCTTTGCCCATTTGCCTTGCCTTGCCTTCAATTGCCCTTTTGCCTTGCCTTGCCTTACTTTGCTTTCCTGTTTTGCATTGCCGTGCCTTGCTTTGCCCTTTTTCCTTGCCTTTCCTTGCCTTGCTTTGCCTTTTTCCCTTGCGCTTTTGCCTTGCATTGCCTTACCTTGGTTTGGCCTTTTCGCATTTCCTTGCCTTGCCTGTCTTTCCCCTTTTGCCTTGCCTTGCCTTGCCTTCTTTTGCCCTTTTGCTTGCCTTGCCTTGTATTGCCTTCCTTGGCCCTTTTGTCTTGCCTTTCCTTGTATTGCCCTTTTCTCTTGCCTTGCCTTCCCTTCCTTTTCTCTTTTGAGTTGCCTAGCCTTGCCTTGCTTTGTCCTTTTGCCTAGCCTAGCCTTGCTTTGCCCTTTTGCCTTTCCTTGCCTTGCTTTGCACTTTTGCCCTTCCTTGCCTTGCTTTGACCTTTGGCGTTGCTTTGCCTTGCTTTGCCCTTTTGCCTTGCCTTGCTTTACTTTGCCCTTTTGTCTTGCCTTGCCTTGCCTTCTTTTGCCCTTTTGCTTGCCTTACCTTGGTTTACAATTTTGCCTTGCCTTGTATTGCCTTCCTTTGCCCTTTTGTCTTGCCTTGCCTGGTTTTGCCCTTTTCCCTTGCCTTGCCTTCCCTTCCTTTTCTCTTTTGACTTGCCTAGCCTTGCCTTGCTTTGTCCTTTTGCCTAGCCTAGCCTTGCTTTGCCCTTTTGCCTTTCCTTGCCTTGCTTTGCACTTTTGCCCTTCCTCGCCTTGCTTTGATCTTTGCGTTGCCTTGCCTTGCTTTGCCCTTTTGCCTTGCCTTGCTTTACTTTGCCCTTTTGTCTTGCCTTGACCTGCTTTGCTTTGCCATTTTTCCTTGCCTTGCCTTACCTTGCTTTGTACTTTTGTCTTGCCTTGCCTTGCTTTGCACTTTTGACTTGCCTTGCCTTGATTTGGTTTGCCCTTTTGCCTTGCCTTGCCATTCTTTGCCATTTTCCCTTGCCTTGCCTTGCCTTGCTTTTCCATTTTGCCTTGCCTTGCCTTCCTTTGCCCTGTTTCCTTGCCTTCCCTTACCTTTCTTTGCCCTTTTGCCTTGCCTTCCCTTGCCTTGCATTGGCATTTTGCTTTGCATTAGCTTAGCTTGCTTTGCCCTTTTTCCTTTTCTTGTCTTGCCTTGCTTTGCCCTTTAGCTTTGCCTTGCCTTGCTTTGTCCTTTTGCCTTTCCTTGCCTTGCTTTGTACTTTCGCCTTGCCTTCCCCTGCTTTGCCTTTTGGCCTTGCCTTGTCTTACCTTTCTTTGCCCTTTTGCCTTGCCTTGCCTTGCTTTGCCTTTTTGCCTTTCCTTGCCTTGCTTTGCCATTATGTCTTGCATTGCATTGCCTTGTTGTGCCCATTTGCCTTTCCCTGCATTGCCTTGCTTTGCCCTTTTGCCTTGCCTTGCCTTGCTTTGCCCTTTTGCTTTGCCTTGCCTTGCTTTGCCCTTTTGCTTTGCCTTGCCTTGCTTTGCCCATTTGCCTTGCCTTGCCTTCAATTGCCCTTTTGCTTTGCCTTGCCTTGCTTTGCCCATTTGCCTTGCCTTGCCTTCAATTGCCCTTTTGCCTTGCCTTGCCATGCCTTGCCTTGCCATTTCTTCCTTGCCTTGGCTTTCTTGCCACTTTTGCCTTGCCTTGCCTTGATTTGCTTAGCCCTTTTTTCCTTGCCTTTCCATGACTTGCTTTACCGTTTTGATTTGCCTTGCCTTGCTTTGCCCTTTTGCCTTGCATGGCCTTGCTTTGCTTTACCCTTTTGCCTTCCCTTGCCTTGACTTGTTTTGCCCTTTTGCCTTGACATGCCTTGCATTGCCCTTTGGCCTTGTCTTCCCTTGCTATGCCCTCTTCCCTTGCCTTCCCTTGCCTTGATTTGGCCTTTTTGCCTTTCCTTGCCTTGCCTTGCTTCGAACTTTTGCCTTGCCTTGCCTTGCTTTGTGTTTTGCCTTGCCTTGCCATGCTTTGCTCTTTTGCCTTGCCTTGTCTTACCTTGCTTGGGCCTTTTTCCATTTCCTTGCCTTGACTTGCTTTGCCCTTTTGCCATGCCTTGCCTTGCCTTGTTTTGCCCTTTTCCCTTGCCTTTTCTTGCCTTGCGATGCCCTTTTGCCTTGCCTTGCCTTGCCTTGTCTTGCCCTTTCGCCTTTCCTTGCCTTGCTTTGCTCTTTTGCCTAGACATTCTTTTCCAACCCTTTTTGCCTTGCATTGCATTGCCTTGCTTTGCCCATTTGCCTTGCCTTGCCTTGCCTTGCTTTGCCCTTTTGCCTTGTCTTGCCTTGCTTTGCCCTTTTGACTCCGTTACCTTGCCTTGGTTTGCCCTTATGCCTTGCCTAACCTTGCCTTGCTTTGCCCTTTTTCCTTGCCATGCCTTGCCTTGCTTTGCCCTTTTTCCTAGCCTAGCCTTGCTTTGCCCTTTTGCCTTGCCTTGCCTTTCTTTGCCTTTTTGCCTTGCCTTGCTTTGTCTTGCCTTGCTATGCCCTTTTGTCTTGCCTTGCCTAGATTTGCCGTTTTGCCTTTACCATGCTTTGCCTTGCTTTGCCCTTTTCCAAGGCTTGCCTTGCCTGGCTTTCCCCTTTTGCCTTGCCTTGCCTTGCCTTGCCTTGCACTTTTCTCTTGCATTGCCTTGCTTTGCAATTTGACTTGCCTTGCCTTGATTTGGTTTGCCCTTTTGCCTTGCCTTGCCTTGCTTTGCCCTTTTGCCTTCACTTGCCTTGCTTTGCCCTTTTGCGTTGCCTTGCCTTCCTTTGCCCTTTTTCCTTGCCTTGCCTTACCTTTCTTTGCCCTTTTGTCTTGCCTTTCCTTGTCTTGCTTTGGCATTTTACTTTGCATTAGCTCAGCTTGCTTTGCCCTTTTTCCTTTTCTTGTCTTGCCTTGCTTTGCCCTTTAGCTTTGTCTTGCCTTGCCTTGCTTTGTCCTTTTGCCTTTCCTTGCCTTGCTTTGCCATTTTGTCTTGCCTTGCATTGCCTTGTTGTGCCCATTTGCCTTTCCTTGACATGCCTTGCTTTGCCCTTTTTCCTTGCCTTGCCTTGATTTGCCCTTTTGCTTTGCCTTGCCTTGCTTTGCCCATTTGCCTTGCCTTGCATTCAATTGCCCTTTTGCCTTGCCTTGCCATGCCTTTCCTTGCCCTTTTTTCCTTGCCTTGGCTTTCTTGCAACTTTTGCCTTGCCTTGCCTTGCTTTGCTTAGCCCTTTTTTCCTTGCCTTTCCATGACTTGCTTTGCCGTTTTGATTTGCCTTGCCTTGCTTTGCCCTTTTTCCTTGCCTTGCCTTGCTTTACCCTTTTGCCTTCCCTTGCCTTGACAAAGAAATGCAAGGCAAGACAAGGTAAAAAGGCAAAGCAGGGCAAGGCAATGCAAGGCAAAAGAGCAAAGCAAAGCAAGGAATGGCACAAGTGTAAAGCAAGGAAAGGCAAGGCAAGGCAAAAGGGCAAAGCAAGGCAAGGCAAGGCTAAAAGGCAAAGTCTGGAAAGGCAAGGGAATGCAAAAGGGCAAAGCAAGGCAAGGTAAGGCAGTGCAAAAATGGCAAAGCAAGGCAAGGCAAGGCAAGGCAAAAGAGCAAAGCAAGGCAAGGCCAGGCAAAAGGGAAAAGCAAAGAAAAGGCAAGGCAAAAGAGGAAACCAAAGCAAGGAATGGCAAAAGACCAAAGCAAGGCTAGGCAAGGCAAGGCAAATGGGCAAAGCCTGATAAGGCAAGTCAATGCAAACAGGCAAAGCAAGTTAAGGCAAGGCAAGGCAAAATGGCAAAGCAAGTTAAGGCATGACAATGCAAAAGGGCAAAGCAAAGCAAGGAATGGCAAAAGGGCAAAGCATGTTAAGGCAAGGCAAGGCAAGGCAAGCCAAAATGGCAAAGCAAGACAAGGCAAGGCAAAAGGGCAAAAAAAGGCGAGGCAAGACAAGGCAAAATGGCAAAGCAAGGCAAGGTAAGGCAAAATGGGAAAGCAAGGTATGGCAAGACAAAAGAGCAAAGCAAGGCAAGGCAAGGCAAAAGGGCAAGGCAAGGCAAAATGGCAAGGCAAGGCAAGGCAAGGCAAAAGGGCAAAGCAAGGCAAGACAAGGCATGGCAAAAAGGCAAAGCAAGGCAAGAAAAGGCAAAAGGGCAAGGCAAGGAAAGGAAAAGCAAAAGGGTAAAGCAAGGCAAGGCAAGGCAAAAGGGCAAGGCAAGGCAAAAGGGCCAAGCAAGGTAAGACACAGCATGGGAAAAAGGCAAAGCAAGGCAAGAAAAGGCCAAAGGGCAAAGCAAGCCAAGGCAAGGGAAAAGGGCAAGGCAATGCAAGGCAAGACAAGGTAAAAAGGCAAAGCAGAGCAAGGCAAGGCAAGGCACAAGAGCAAAGGAAAGCAAGGAATGGCACAAGCGCAAAGCAAGGAAAGGCAAGGCAAGACAAAAGGGCAAAGCAAGGCAATGCAAAAGGACCAAGCAAGGCAAGGCAAGGGAAAAGTGTAAAACAAGGCAAGACAAGGCAAGGAAGAGGGCAAAAAAAGACAAGGCAAAGCAAGGCAAAAGTGCAAAGCAAGTTAAGACAAGGCAAGGCAAAAGAGCAAAGCAAAGCATGGCATGGCAAAAGGGCAAAGCAAGTTAAGGCAAGCCAAAAGGGCAAAGCAAGGCAAGGCAAGGCAAAAGGGCAAAGCAAGGAAAGGCAAGGCAAGGCAAAAGGGCAAGGCAAGGCAAAAGGGCAAAGCAAGGCAAGGCAAGGCAAAAGGGCAAAGCAAGGCAAGGTAAGACAAAAGCGCAAAACAAGGCAAGGCAAGGCAAAAGGGCAAAGCAATTTAAGGGAAGGCAAGGCAAAAGAGCAAAGCAAAGCAAGGCAAGGCAAAAGGGCAAAGCAAGGCAAGGCAAGGCATGGCAGAAGGGCAAAGCAAGGCAAGGCACGGCATGGCAGAAGGGCAAAGAAAGGCAAGGCAAGGCAAAACGGAAAAGCACGGCAAGGCAAGGCGAAGGGCAAAGCCTGGCATGGCAAGGCAAAAAGGCAAAACAAGGTAAGGCAAGGCAAGGCAAAAGGGTAAATCAAGGCATGGTAAGGCAGTGCAAAAATGGCAAAGCAAGGCAAGGCAAGGCAAGGCAAAAGAGCAAAGCAAGGAAAGGCAAGGCAAAATGGCAAAGCAAGGCAAAACACGGCAATGCAAAAGGGCAAAGCTAGGAAAATGGGCAAAGCAAGGCAAGACAAGGCAAGGCAAAAGGGCAAAGAAAGTCAAGGCAAGGCAAGGTAAAATGGCAAAGCAAGGCAAGGCAAGGCAAAAAGGCAAAGCCTTTAAAGCCTTTAAAGGCTTCTTCTTTCTTTCTTTCTTCTTTCTTTCTTCTTTCTTCTTTCTTTCTTTTTTCTTTCTTCTTTCTTTCTTTCTTCTTTCTTTCTTTTTTCTTTCTTCTTTCTTTCTTCTTTCATTCTTCTTTCTTTCTTTCTTCTTTCTTTCTTCTCTCTTTCTCATTTATTTCTTTCTTCTTTGCTACTTCTTTCTTACTTCTTTCTTACTTCTTTCTTTCTTCCTTCTTTCTTCCTTCCTTGTTTCTTCTTTCTTTCTTTCTTTATTCTTTCTTTCTTCTTTCTTTCTTTATTCTTTCTTTCTTATTTCTTTCTTTCTTCATTCTTTCTTGTTTCTTTCTTCTTTCTTTCTTCTTTCTTTCTCAGTTCTTTCTTACTTCTTTATTACTTCTTTCTTACATCTTTCTTTCTCCTTCTTTTTTCTTTCTTTCTTCTTTCTTCTTTCTTTCTTCTTTCTCCTTTCTTTCTTACTTTCTTCTTTCTTTCTTTCTTCTTTCTTTCTTCTTTCTTTCTTTTTCTTCCTTTCTTCCTTCTTTCTTCTTCCTTTCTTCTTCCTTTCTTCTTTCTTTCTTCTTTCTTTCTTCTTTCTTTCTTCTTTCTTTCTTCTTCCTTTGTTCCTTCTCTCTTACTTCTTTCTTCTTTCTTTCTTTCTTCTTTCTTCTTTCTTTCTTCTTCCTTTCTTCTTCCTTTCTTCTTCCTTTCTTCTTTCTTTCTTCTTTCTTTCTTATGTCTTTCTTCTTCCTTTCTTCTTAATTTCTTCCTTCTTTCTTCTTTCTTTCTTAGTTCTTTCTTCTTTCTTACTTCATTCTTTCTTCTTTCTTTCTTGTTTCTTTCTTCTTTATTTCTTCTTTCTTTCTTTCCTTCATTCTTCTTTCTTTCTTTCTTCTTTCTTTCTTTCTTCTTTCTTTCTTCTTTCTTTCTTTCTTCTTTCTTTCTTTCTTCTTTCTTTCTTCTGTCTTTCTTCTTTCTTTCTTCTTTCCTTCTTCTTTATTTCTTTCTTTCATTCTTTTTTCTTTCTTTCTTTCTTTCTTCTTTCTTTCTTCTTTCTTTCTTTCTTCTTTCCTTCTTATTTCTTTCTTCTTTCTTTCTTCTTTCTTTCTTCTCTCTTTCTTTATTCTTTCTTTCTTTATTCTTTCTTTCTTTCTTCTTTCTTCTTTCTTTCTTACTTCTTTCTTTCTTCTTTCTTTCTTCCTTCTTTCTTATTTCTTTCTTAGTTCTTTCTTACTTCTTTCTTACTTCTTTCTTAGATCCTTCTTTCTCCTTCTTTCTTCTTTCTTTCTTCTTTCTTCTTTCTTCTTTCTTTCTTATTTCTCCTTTCTTCCTTACTTTCTTCTTTCTTTCTTTCTTCTTTCTTTCTTTCTTCTTTCTTTTTCTTCCTTTCATCCTTCTTTCTTCTTCCTTTCTTATTCCTTTCTTCTTTCTTCTTTCTTTCTTCTTTCTTTCTTCTTTCTTTCTTTATTCTTTCTTCATTCTTTCTTTTTTATTCTTTATTTCTTTCTTCTTTTTTCTTTCTTTCTTCTTTCTTTCTTCTTTATTTCTTCTTTATTTCTTCATTCTTTCTTCTTTCTTTCCTCTTTCTTCTTTCTCTCTTACTTCTTTCTTTCTTATTTATTTCTTCTTTCTTTCTTCTTTATTTCCTACTTCTTTCTTTCTTCTTTCTTTCTCCTTTCGTTCTTCTTTTATTCCTCTTTCTTTCTTCTTTCTTCTTTCTTCTTTCTTCTTTCTTTCTTTCTTTCTTTCTTCTTTCTTTCTTCTTTCTTTCTTCTTTCTTTCTTCTTTCTTTCTTCTTTCTTTCTTCTTTCTTTCTTCTTTATCTTTCTTTCTTCTTTCTTTCTTCTTTCTTTTTTCTTTCTTTCTTCTTTCTCTCTTCTTTCTTTGTTCTTTCTTTCTTCTTTCTTCTTTCTTCCTTCTTTCTTTCTTCTTTCTTTCTTCTTTCTTCCTTCTTTATTTCTTCTTTCTTCCTTCTTTCTTTCTTTATTCTTTCTTTCTTTCTTTTTTTTTTCTTACTTCTTTATTTCTTCTTTGTTTCTTCTTTCTTTCTTCTTTCTTTCTTCTTTCTTTCTTCTTTCTTCTTTCTTTTTTCTTTCTTTCTTCTTTCTTTCTTCTTTCTTCTTTCTTTCTTCTTTCTTCCTTTCTTCTTTCTTTCTCTCTTCTTTCTTTCTTTCTTCTTTCTTTCTTTCTTGTTTCTTTCTTTCTTCTTTCTTTCTTCTTTCTTTCTTCTTTCCTTCTTTCTTCTTTCTTTCTTCTTTCTTTATTCTTTCCTTCTTCTTTCTTCTTTCTTTCTTTCTTCTTTCTTTCTTCTTTCTATCTTCTTTCTTTCCTGATTCTTTCTTCTCTCTTTCTTTCTTCTTTCTTTTTTTCTTTTTTCTTTCTTCTTTCTTTCTTCTTTCTTTCTTCCTTCTTTCTTTCTTACTTCTTTTTTCTTCTTTCTTTCTTCTTTCTTTCTCTCTTCTTCCTTTCTTTCTTCTTTCTTCTTTCTTCTTTCTTCTTTCTTTCTTCTTTCTTCTTTATTTCTTACTTCCTTCTTCTTTCTTTCTTATTTCTTTCTTTCTTCTTTCTTTCTTCTTTCTTTTTTCTTTCTTTCCTCTTTCCATGTTACTTTCTTCTTTATTTCTTTCTTCTTTCTTTCTTCTTACTTTCTTTCTTAATTCTTTCTTTCTTTCTTCTTTCTTTCTTTCTTCTTTCTTTCTTCCTTCTTTCATACTTCTTTCTTACTTCTTTCTTTCTTCTTTCTATCTTCTTTCTTCTTTCATTGTTCTTTCTTCTTTCTTTCTTTTTTCTTTCTTCTTTCTTTCTTACTACCTTCTTCTTTCTTCTTTCTTTCTTATTTCTTTCTTTCTTCTTTCGTTCTTCTTTCTTTCTTCTTTCTTTCTTCGTTCTATCATTCTTTCCTCTTTCTTTCTTTCTTCTTTCTTTCTTTCTTCTTTCTTTCTTCTTTCTTTCTTCCTTCTTTCATACTTCTTTCTTACTGCTTTCTTTCTTCTTTCTTTCTTCTTTCTTTCTTCTTTCTTTCTTAGTTCTTACTTACTTCTTTCATACTTCTTTCTTACTTCTTTCTTTCTTCTTTCTTTCTTCTTTCTTTCTTCTTTCTTTCTTAGTTCTTACTTACTTCTTTATTACTTCTTTCTTACATCTTAATTTCTCCTTCTTTTTTCTTTCTTTCTTCTTTCTTCTTTCTTTCTTCTTTCTCCTTTCTTTCTTACTTTCTTCTTTCTTTCTTTCTTCTTTCTTTCTTCTTTCTTTCTTTCTTTTTCTTCCTTTCTTCCTTCTTTCTTCTTCCTTTGTTCCTTCTCTCTTACTTCTTTCTTTCTTCTTTCTTTCTTTCTTCTTTCTTTCTTTCTTTCTTTCTTCTTTCTTTCTTCCTTCTTTCATACTTCTTTCTTACTTCTTTCTTTCTTCTTTCTATCTTCTTTCTTCTTTCATTGTTCTTTCTTCTTTCTTTCTTTTTTCTTTCTTCTTTCTTTCTTACTACCTTCTTCTTTCTTTCTTCTTTCTTTCTTATTTCTTTCTTTCTTCTTTCGTTCTTCTTTCTTTCTTCTTTCTTTCTTCGTTCTATCATTCTTTCCTCTTTCTTTCTTTCTTCTTTCTTTCTTCTTTCTTTCTTCTTTCTTTCTTCCTTCTTTCATACTTCTTTCTTACTTCTTTCTTTCTTCTTTCTTTCTTCTTTCTTTCTTCTTTCTCTCTTTCTTTCTTACTTCTTTCTTACTTCTTTCTTTCTTCTTTCTTTCTACTTTCTTTCTTCTTTCTTCTTTCTTTCTTCTTTCTTTCCTCTTTATTTCTTTATTTCTTCTTTTTTCTTCCTTCTTTCTTCTTTCTTTCTTCTTTCTTTCTTCTTTCTTCTTTCTTCTTGATTTCTTCTATTTTTTCTTTCTTCTTTCTTCTTCTTTCTTTATTCTTTCTTTCTTCTTTCTTTCTTCTTTATTTCTTACTTCTTTCTTCTTTCTTTCTTCTTTTTTGTTCCTTCTTTCTTAATTCTTTCTTTATTTCTTCTTTCTTTCTTCATTCTTCCTTCTTTCTTTCGTCTTTCTTCTTTCTTTCTTCATTCTTCTTTCTTCTTTCTTTCTTCTTTCTTTCTTTCTTCTTTCTTTCTTCTTTCTTTCTTCTTTATTTCTTAGTTCTTTCTTACTTCTTTCTTTATTCTTTCTTTCTTTCGTTCTTTCTTCTTTCTTCTTTCTTACTTCTTTCTTACTTCTTTCTTTCTTCTTTCTTTCTTTCTTTCTTCTTTCTTCTTTCTTTCTGCTTCCTTTCTTCTTTCTTTCTTTCTTCTTTCTTTCTTCTTTCTTTCTTCTTTCTTTCTTCTTTCATTCTTCTTTCTTTCTTCTTTCTTTCTTCTTTACTTCTTACTTCTTTCTTTCTTCTTTATTTCTTACTTCTTTCTTTCATCTTTCTTTCTTCTTTCTTTCTTCTTTCTTTCTTCTCTCTTTCTCCTTTCTTTCTTTCTTCTTTGCTACTTCTTTCTTACTTCTTTCTTAGTTCTTTCTTTCTTCCTTCTTTCTTCCTTCCTTGTTTCTTCTTTCTTTCTTTCTTTATTCTTTCTTTCTTCTTTCTTTCTTTATTCTTTCTTTCTTCTTTCTTCTTTCTTTCTTTCTTCTTTCTTTAATTCTTCTTTCTTTATTCTTTCTTTCTTATATCTTTCTTTCTTCATTCTTTCTTCTTTCTTTCTTCTTTCTTTCTTAGTTCTTTCTTACTTCTTTCTTACATCTTACTTTCTCCTTCTTTTTTCTTTCTTTCTTCTTTCTTCTTTCTTTCTTCTTTCTCCTTTCTTTCTTACTTTCTTCTTTCTTTCTTTCTTCTTTCTTTCTTCTTTCTTTCTTTCTTTCTTTTTCTTCCTTTCTTCCTTCTTTCTTCTTCCTTTCTTCTTCCTTTCTTCTTTCTTTCTTCTTTCTTTCTTCTTTCTTTCTTCTTTCCTTCTTCTTTCTTTCTTCTTCCTTTGTTCCTTCTCTCTTACTTCTTTCTTTCTTCTTTCTTTCTTTCTTCTTTCTTCTTTCTTTCTTCTTCCTTTCTTCTTCCTTTCTTCTTTCTTTCTTCTTTCTTTCTTCTTTCTTTCTTATGTCTTTCTTCTTCCTTTCTTCTTTCTTTCTTCTTTCTTTCTTTCTTACTTCTTTCTTACTTCTTTCTTTCTTCTTTCTTACTTCTTTCTTTCTTTTCTTTCTTCTTTTTTCTTCTTTCTTTTTTCTTTATTCTTTCTTTCTTTTTTCTTTCCTCTTTCTTTCTTCCTTCATTCTTTCTTACTTCTTTATACTTCTTCCTTTCTTCTTTCTTACTTCTTTCTTTCTTCTTTCTTTCTTTCTTTCTTCTTTCTTTCTTCTTTCTTTCATCTTTCTTTCTTCTTTCTTTCTTCTTTCTTTCTTCTTTCTTTCTTTTTTTCTTTCTTTCTTACTTCTTTGTTACTTCTTTCTTTCTTCTTTCTTTTTTCTTTCTTTCTTCTTTCTTTCTTATTTATTTCTTTCTTTCTTCTTTCTTTCTTCTTTCTTTCTTCTTTCTTCTTTCTTTCTTTTTTCTTTCTTCTTTCTTTCTTCTTTCTTTCTTTCTTCTTTCTTTCTTCTTTCTTTCTTCTTTCTTTCTTTATTCTTTCTTTCTTTCTTTCTTCTTTCTTCTTTCTTTCTTCTTTCTTTCTTCTTTCTTTCTTTTTTCTTTCTTCCTTTCTTACTTCTTTCTTACTTATTTCTTTCTTCTTTCTTTCTTCTTCCTTTCTTCTTTCTTTCTTCTTTCTTTCTTCTTTCTTTCTTACTTATTTCTTACTTCTTTCTTACTTCTTTCTTAATTCTTTCTTTCTTCTTTCTTACTTCTTTCTTTCTTCTTTCTTCCTTCTTTCTTTCTTCTTTCTTTCTTCTTTCTTTCTTCATTCTTTCTTCTTTCTTTATTTCTTCTTTCTTTCTTCTTTCTTTCTTCTTTCTTTCTTATTTTTTTCTTCTTTCTTTTTTCTTCATTCTTTCTTTCTTTTTTCTTTCCTCTTTCTTTCTTCCTTCATTCTTTCTTACTTCTTTCTTACTTCTTTCTTTCTTCTTTCTTTCTCTCTTCTTTCTTTATTTCTTCTTTCTTTCGTCTTTCTTTCTTCTTTTTTATTCTTTCTTTCCTACTTCTTTCTTTCTTCTTTCCTTGTTCTTTCTTCTTTCTTTCTTTCTTCTTTCTTTCTTCTTTCTTTTTTCTTTCTTCTTTCTTCTTTCTTTCTTCTTTCTTCATTCTTTCTTCCTATCTTCTTTCTTTCTTTCTTTTTTCTTCCTTTCTTCTTCCTTTCTTCTTCCTTTCCTCTTTATTTCTTCTTTACTTCTTCTTTCTTTCTTCTTCCTTTCTCCTTCCTTTCTTCTTTCTTTCTTCTTTCTTTCTTCTTATTTTCATTATTCTTTCTTTCTGCCTTCTTTCTTCTTTCTTCCTTCTTTCTTTCTTCTTCCTTTGTACTTTCTTTCATCTTTCTTTCTTTCTTCTTTCTTTCTTCTTTCTTTCTCCTTCTTCCTTATTTCTTGTTTCTTACTTCTTTCTTACTTCCTTCTTACTTCTTTCTTTCTTCATCCTTTCTTCTTCCTTTCTTCTTTCTTTCTGCTTCCTTTCTTCTTACTTTCTTCTTTCTTTCTTCTTTCCTTCTTTCTTTCTTCTTTCTTTCTTTCTTATTTCTTCCTTCTTTCTTCTTTCTTCTTCTTCTTTCTTCTTCCTTTCTTCTTTCTTTCTTCTTTCATTCTTTCTTTTCTTATTTCTTATTTCTTTATTCTTTCTTCTTCTTTCTTTCTTCTTTCTTTCTTCTTTCCTTTTTCTTTCTTCTTTCTTCTTTCTTTCTTTCTTTTTCTTTCTTACTTCTTTATTTCTTCTTTGTTTCTTCTTTCTTTCTTCTTTCTTTCTTCTTTCTTTCTTCTTCTTCTTTCTTTTTTCTTTCTTTCTTCTTTCTTTCTTCTTTCTTCTTTCTTTCTTCTTTCTTTCTTTCTTCTTTCTTTCTCTCTTCTTTCTTTCTTTCTTCTTTCTTTCTTTCTTGTTTCTTTCTTTCTTCTTTCTTTCTTCTTTCTTTCTTCTTTCTTCCTTCTTCTTTCTTTCTTCTTTCTTTATTCTTTCCTTCTTCTTTCTTCTTTCTTCTTTCTTCTTTCTTTCTTCTTTCTATCTTCTTCTTTCCTGATTCTTTCTCTCTCTTTCTTTCTTCTTTCTTTTTTCTTTTTCTTTCTTCTTTCTTTCTTCTTTCTTTCTTCCTTCTTTCTTTCTTACTTCTTTTTTTCTTCTTTCTTTCTTCTTTCTTTCTCTCTTCTTCCTTCTTTCTTCTTCTTCTTTCTTCTTTCTTCTTCTTTCTTCTTTCTTCTTTATTTCTTACTTCCTTCTTCTTTCTTTCTTATTTCTTTCTTTCTTCTTTCTTTCTTCTTTCTTTTTTCTTTCTTTCCTCTTTCCATGTTACTTTCTTCTTTATTTCTTTCTTCTTTCTTTCTTCTTACTTTCTTCTTAATTCTTTCTTTCTTTCTTCTTTCTTTCTTCCTCTTTCATACTTCTTTCTTACTTCTTTCTTTCTTCTTTCTTTCTTACTACCCTTCTTCTTCTTCTTCTTCTTTCTTATTTCTTTCTTTCTTCTTTCGTTCTTCTTTCTTTCTTCTTTCTTTCTTCGTTCTATCATTCTTTCCTCTTTCTTTCTTTCTTCTTTCTTCTTTCTTTCTTCTTTCTTTCTTCCTTCTTTCATACTTCTTTATTACTTCTTTCTTCTTCTTTCTTTCTTCTTTCTTTCTTCTTTCTTTCTTCTTTCTTTCTTCCGTCTTTCATACTTCTTTCTTACTTCTTTCTTTCTTCTTTCTTTCTTCTTTCTTTCTTCTTCTTTCTTAGTTCTTTCTTACTTCTTTATTACTTCTTTCTTACATCTTAATTTCTCCTTCTTTTTTCTTCTTTCTTCTTCTTCTTTCTTTCTTCTTTCTCTTCTTTCTACTTTCTTCTTACTTCTTCTTCTTCTTCTTCTTCTTTCTTTCTTTCTTTTTCTTCCTTTCTTCCTTCTTTCTTCTTCCTTTGTTCCTTCTCTCTTACTTCTTTCTTTCTTCTTCTTTCTTTCTTCTTTCTTTCTTTCTCTTTCTTTCTTCCTTCTTTCATACTTCTTTCTTACTTCTTTCTTTCTTCTTTCTATCTTCTTTCTTCTTTCATTGTTCTTTCTTCTTTCTTTCTTTTTTCTTTCTTCTTTCTTTCTTACTACCTTCTTCTTTCTTTCTTCTTTCTTTCTTATTTCTTTCTTTCTTCTTTCGTTCTTCTTTCTTTCTTCTTCTTTCTTCGTTCTATCATTCTTTCCTCTTTCTTTCTTCTTCTTTCTTTCTTCTTTCTTCTTCTTTCTTTCTTCCTTCTTTCATACTTCTTCTTACTTCTTTCTTTCTTCTTTCTTCTTCTTTCTTTCTTCTTTCTTTCTTCTTTCTCTCTTTCTTTCTTACTTCTTTCTTACTTCTTTCTTTCTTCTTTCTTTCTACTTTCTTTCTTCTTTCTCTTTCTTTCTTCTTTCTTTCCTCTTTATTTCTTTATTTCTTCTTTTTTCTTCCTTCTTTCTTCTTTCTTTCTTCTTTCTTTCTTCTTTCTTCTTTCTTCTTGATTTCTTCCATTTTTCTTCCTTCTTTCTTCTTCTTTCTTTATTCTTTCTTTCTTCTTTCTTTCTCTTTATTTCTTACTTCTTTCTTCTTTCTTTCTTCTTTTTTGTTTCCTTCTTTCTTAATTCTTTCTTTATTTCTCTTTCTTTCTTCATTCTTCCTTCTTTCTTTCGTCTTTCTTCTTTCTTTCTTCTTTTTCTTCTTTCTTTCTTTCTTTCTTCCTTACTTCTTTCTAACTTCTTTCTTTCTTCTTTCTTTCTCTTCTTTCTTCTTTCTTCTTCTTTCTTTCTTCTTTCTTTCTTCTTCCTTTGTTCCTTCTCTCTTACTTCTTTCTTCTTTCTTTCTTTCTTCTTTCTTCTTTCTTTCTTCTCCTTTCTTCTTCCTTTCTTCTTCCTTTCTTCTTCCTTTCTTCTTTCTTTCTTCTTCTTTCTTATGTCTTTCTTCTTCCTTTCTTCTTAATTTCTTCTTTCTTTCTTCTTTCATTCTTCTTTCTTCTTCTTTCTTTCTTCTTTACTTCTTACTTCTTTCTTCTTCTTTATTTCTTACTTCTTTCTTTCATCTTTCTTTCTTCTTTCTTTCTTCTTTCTTTCTTCTCTCTTTCTCCTTTCTTTCTTTCTTCTTGCTACTTCTTTCTTACTTCTTTCTTAGTTCTTTCTTTCTTCCTTCTTTCTTCCTTCCTTGTTTCTTCTTTCTTTCTTTCTTTATTCTTTCTTTCTTCTTTCTTTCTTATTCTTCTTTCTTCTTTCTTCTTTCTTCTTTCTTTCTTTCTTCTTTCTTTAATTCTTCTTCCTTTATTCTTTCTTTCTTATATCTTTCTTTCTTCATTCTTTCTTCTTTCTTTCTTCTTCTTTCTTCTTTCTTTCTTAGTTCTTTCTTACTTCTTTCTTACATCTTACTTTCTCCTTCTTTTTTCTTTCTTTCTTCTTCTTTCTTCTTTCTTTCTTTCTTTTTTCCTTTCCTTCTTCCTTCTTCTCTTCCTTTCTTCTTCCTTTCTTCTTTCTTTCTTCTTTCTTTCTTCTTTCTTTCTTCTTTCCTTCTTCTTTCTTTCTTCTTCCTTTGTTCCTTCTCTCTTACTTCTTCTTTCTTCTTTCTTTCTTTCTTTCTTTCTTCTTTCTTTCTTCTTCCTTTCTTCTTCCTTTCTTCTTTCTTTCTTCTTTCTTTCTTCTTTCTTTCTTATGTCTTTCTTCTTCCTTTTTCTTTCTTTCTTCTTTCTTTCTTCTTACTTCTTTCTTACTTCTTTCTTTCTCTTTCTACTTCTTCTTTCTTTCTTTCTTCTTTTTCTTCATTCTTTTTTCTTATTCTTTCTTTCTTTTTTCTTTCCTCTTTCTTTCTTCCTTCATTCTTTCTTACTTCTTTATACTTCTTCCTTTCTCTTCTTACTTCTTTCTTTCTTCTTTCTTTCTTTCTTTCTTCTTCTTTCTTCTTTCTTTCTTCTTTCTTTCTTTTTTCTTTCTTTCTTACTTCTTTGTTACTTCATTCATTCTTTCTTCTTCTTTCTTTCTTCTTTCTTTCTTAGTTCTTCTTACTTCTTTCTTACATCTTACTTCTCCTTCTTTTCTTCTTCTTCTTTCTTCTTTCTTTCTTCTTCTCCTTTCTTTTCTTACTTTCTTCTTTCTTTCTTTCTTCTTCTTTCATCTTCTTTCTTTCTTTTCTTCCTTTCTTCCTTCTTTCTTCTTCCTTCTTCTTCCTTTCTTCTTTCTTCTTCTTTCTTTCTTCTTTCTTTCTTCTTTCCTTCTTTCTTTCTTCTTCCTTTGTTCCTTCTCTCTTACTTCTTTCTTTCTTCTTTCTTTCTTTCTTCTTTCTTCTTCTTTCTTCTTCCTTTCTTCTTCCTTTCTTCTTTCTTTCTTCTTTCTTTCTTCTTTCTTTCTTATGTCTTTCTTCTTCCTTTCTTCTTTCTTTCTTCTTTCTTCTTCTTTCTTCTTTCTTACTTCTTTCTTACTTCTTTCTTTCTTCTTTCTTACTTCTTTCTTTCTTTCTTTCTTCTTTTTCTTCTTTCTTTTTCTTTATTCTTTCTTTCTTTTTTCTTTCCTCTTTCTTTCTTCCTTCATTCTTTCTTACTTCTTTATACTTCTTCCTTTCTTCTTTCTTACTTCTTTCTTTCTTCTTTCTTTCTTTCTTTCTTCTTTCTTTCTTCTTTCTTTCTTCTTTCTTTCTTTTTTTCTTTCTTTCTTACTTCTTTGTTACTTCTTTCTTTCTTCTTTCTTTTTTCTTTCTTTCTTCTTTCTTTCTTCTTTATTTCTTTCTTTCTTCTTTCTTTCTTCTTTCTTTCTTCTTTCTTCTTTCTTTCTTTTTTCTTTCTTCTTTCTTTCTTCTTTCTTTCTTTCTTCTTTCTTTCTTCTTTCTTTCTTCTTTCTTTCTTTATTCTTTCTTTCTTCTTTCTTCTTTCTTCTTTCTTTCTTCTTTCTTTCTTCTTTCTTTCTTTTTTCTTTCTTCCTTTCTTACTTCTTTCTTACTTATTTCTTTCTTCTTTCTTTCTTCTTCCTTTCTTCTTTCTTTCTTCTTTCTTTCTTCTTTCTTTCTTACTTATTTCTTACTTCTTTCTTACTTCTTTCTAATTCTTTCTTTCTTCTTTCTTACTTCTTTTCTTTTTCTTTGTTTCTTTTTTTCTCTTTCTTCTTTCTTCCTTCTTTCTTTCTTCTTTCTTCTCATTCTTTCTTCTTTCTTTTTCTTCTTTCTTTCTTCTTTCTTTCTTTCTTCTTTCTTTCTTTCTTTCTTCTTTCTTTCGTCTTTCTTTCTTCTTTCTTTCTTCTTTCTTTCTTCTTTCTTCTTTCTTCTTTCTTTCTTTCTTCTTACTTCTTTCTTACTTCTTTCTTTCTCTTTCTTACTTCTTTCTTTATCTTTTTTTCTTCTTTCTTTCTTCTTTCTTTCTTCTTTCTCCTTTCTTCTTCCTTCTTTCTTACTTCTTCCTTTCTTCTTCCTTTCTTCTTTCTTTCTTCTTCCTTTCTTCTTACTTTCTTCTTTCTTTCTTCTTTCTTTCTTTCTTCTTTCTTTCTTTCTTATTCCTTCCTTCTTTCTTCTTCTTTCTTCTTTCTTCCTTCTTATCTTTCTTTCTTATTCCTTCCTTCTTTCTTCTTTCTTTCTTCTTTCTTCCTTCTTTCTTTCTTTCTTTCTTTCTTTCTTTCTTTCTTTCTTTCTTCTTTCTTTCTTCTTCTTTCTTTCTTTCTTCTTTCTTTCTTTCTTCTTTCTACTTTCTTTGTTCCTTCTTTCTTTCTTCTTTCTTTCTTCTTTCTTTCTTTCTTCTTTCTTTCTTTCTTCTTTCTTTCTTTTTTCTTTCTTTCTTCTTTCTTTCTTCTTTCTTTCTTCTTTCTTTCTTTATTATTTCTTCTTTCTTTCTTACTTCTTTCTTACTTCTTTCTATCTTCTTTCTTACCTTTTTCTTACTTCTTTCTTACTTCTTTCTTCTTTCTTTCTTTCTTCTTTCTTTCTTCTTTCTTTCTTCTTTATTTCTTCTTTCATTCTTGTTTCTTCTTTCTTTCTTCTTTCTTTCTTTCTTTCTTCTTTCTTTCTTTCTTCTTTCTTTCTTCTTTCTTTCTTATTTCTTTCCTCTCTCTTTCTTCTTCCTTTCTTCTTTCTTTCTTCTTTCTTTCTTCTTTCTTTATTTCTTCTTTCTTTCTTGGTTCTTCCTTCTTTCTTTCTTTCTTTCTTTCTTTCTTTCTTACTTTCTTTCTTTCTTTCTTTCTTCTTTCTTTCTTGTTTCTTTCTTGTTTGTTTCTTACTTCTTTCTTCTTTCCTTCTTTATTCTTTCTTTCTTCCTTCTTTCTCCTTTCATTCTTTCTTATTTCTTTCCTTCTTCTTTCTTTCTTCTTTCTTTCTTCTTTCTTCTTTCTTTCTTTCTTCTTTCTTTCTTCTTTCATTCTTTCTTTCTTTCTTTCTTCTTTCTTTCTTCTTTCTTTTTTCTTTCTTTCTTTCTTCATTTCTTTTTTCTTTCTTTCTTCTTTCTTCCTTCTTTCTTTCTTCTTTCTTTCTTCATTCTTTCTTTCTTCTTTCTTTCTTCTTTCTTTCTTATTTCTTTCTTCCTTCTTTCTTCTTTCATTCTTTCTTCTTTCTTTCTTCTTTCTTTCTTCTTTCTTCCTTCTTTCTTTCTTCTTCCTTTCTACTTTCTTTCTTCTTTCTTTCTTCTTTCTTTCTTCTTTCTTTAATTCTTCTTTCTTTCTTTCTTCTTTCTTCATTCTTTCTTTCTTTCTATTCTTTCTTTCTTTCTCTCTTTCTTCTTTCTTTCTTTCTTTCTTTCTTTCTTCTTTCTTTCTTCTTTCTTTCTTTTTTCTTTCTTACTCCTTTTTCTTTCCTTCTTTATTTTTTCTTTCTTCTTTCTTTCTTCTTTCATTCTTTCTTCTTTCTTTCCTTCTTCTTTCTTTCTTCTTTCTTTCTTCTTTCTTTCTGCTTTCTTTCTTACTTCTTTCATTCTTCTTTCTTTCTTTCTTCTTTCTTACTTCTTTCTTTCTTCTTCCTTTCTTCCTTCTTTCTTCTTTCTTTCTTTTTCTTTCTTTCTTTCTTATTTCTTCCTCCTTTCTTCTTACTTTCTTCTTTCTTTATTCTTTCTTCTTTCTTTTTTATTTCTTCTTCCTTTCTTCTTTCTTTCTTCTTTCTTTCTCCTTTCTTTCTTCTTTCTTTCTTCTTTCTTTCTTCTTTCATTCTTTCTTCTTTCTTTCCTTCTTCTTTCTTTCTTCTTTCTCTCTTTTTCTTTCTTCTTTCTTTCTTCTTTTTCTTACTTCTTTCATTCTTCTTTCTTTCTTTCTTCTTTCTTTCTTCTATCTTTCTTCTTTATTCTTTCTTTCTTCTTTCTTTCTTCTTTCATTCTTTCTTCTTTCTTTCTTCTTTCTTTATTCTTTCTTTCTTCTTTCCTTTTTCTTTCTTTCTTCTTTCTTTCTTCTTTCTTTCTTACTTCTTTTTTACTTCTTTCTTACTTCTTTCTTTCTTCTTTCTTTCTTCGTTCTTTCTTCTTTCTTTCTTACTTCTTTTTTACTTCTTTCTTACTTCTTTCTTTCTTCTTTCTTCCTTCTTCCTTCTTTCTTACTTCTTTCTTTCTTCTTTCTTTCTTCTTTCTTTCTTCTTTCTTTCTTTCTTCTTTCTTTATTTCTTCTCTCTTTCTTCTTTCTTTCTTTCTTTTCTTTCTTTCTTCTTTCTTTCTTCTTTCTTCTTTTTTTGTTCCTTCTTTATTACTTCTTTCTTACTTCTTTCTTTCTTCTTCCTTTCTTCTTTCTTTCTTCTTTCTTTTTTCTTTCTTTCTTTCTTACTTCTTTCTTAGTTCATTCTTTCTTCTTTTTTTCTTCTTTCTTTATTCTTTCTTTCTTTCTTCTTTATTTCTTCTTTCTTTCTTCTTTCTTTCTTCTTTCTTTCTTACTTATTTCTTACTTCTTTCTTACTTCTTTCCTTCTTCTTTCTTACTTCTTTCTTTCTTCTTTCTTTCTTCTTTCTTTCTTCTTTCTTTCTTTCTTCTTTCTTTCTTCTTTCCTTCTTCTTTCTTTCTTTCTTACTTCTTTCTTACTTCTTTCTTTCTTCTTACTTCTTTCTTTCTTTTTTCTCTCTTTCTTTCTTATTTCTTTCTTTCTTCTTTCTTCCTTTTTTCTTTCTTCTTTCTTTCTTCTTTCTTCTTTCTTCTTTATTCTTTCTTTCCTCTTTCTTTCTTCTTTCTTTCTTTCTTCTTTCTTTCTTCTTTCTTTCTTCTTTCTTTCTTCTTTCTTTCTTCTTTCTTTCTTATTTCTTTCTTCTTTCTTTCCTCTTTCTTCTTTCTTCCTTACTTCTTTCTTTCTTCTTTCTTTCTTTTTCTTCTTCTTCTTTCTTTCTTTCTTTCTTTCTTTCTTTCTTACTTCTTTCTTTCTTCTTTCTTTCTTACTTCTTTCTTACTTCTTTCTTTCTTCTTTCCTCTTTCTTTCTTCTTTCTTTCTTTCTTCTTTCTTTCTTCTTTCTTTCTTCTTTCTTTCTTACTTCTTTCTTCTTTCCTTCTTTATTCTTTCTTTCTTCTTTCCTTCTTTCTTCTTTCTTTCTTTCTTCTTTCTTTCTTAATTCTTTCTTACTTCTTTATAATTCATTCTTACCACTTTCTTACTTCTTTCTTCTTTTTTCTTCTTTCTTTCTTTCCTCTTTCTTTCTTCTTTCTTTCTTCTTTCTTTCTTATTTCTTCTTTCTTTCTTCTTTCTTTCTTTCTTCTTTCTTTCTTTCTTCATTCTTTCTTCATTCTTTCTTCTTTCTTTCTTCTTTCTTTCTTCTCCCTTTCTTCTTTCTTTCTTCTTTCTTTCTTCTTTCTTTCTTCTTATTTTCATTCTTCTTTCTTTCTGCCTTCTTTTTTCTTTCTTCCTTCTTTCTTTCTTCTTTCTTTGTTCTTTCTTTCTTCTTTCTTTCTTTCTTCTTTCTTTCTTCTTTCTTTCTCCTTTCTTTCTTCCTTCTTTCTTACTTCTTTCTTACTTTTTTCTTACTTCTTTCTTACTTCTTCCTTTCTTCTTCCTTTCTTCTTTCTTTCTTCTTCCTTTCTTCTTACTTTCTTCTTTCTTTCTTCTTTCTTTCTTTCTTCTTTCTTTATTTCTTATTCCTTCATTCTTTCTTCTTTCTTTCTTCTTTCTTTCTTTCTTTCTTTCTTCTTTCTTTCTTCTTCTTCTTTCTTTCTTTCTTCTTTCTTTCTTTCTTTCTTTCTTTCTTCCTTCTTTCTTTCTTCTTTCTTTCTTCTTTCTTTCTTTCTTCTTTCTTTCTTCTTTCTTTTTTCTTTCTTTCTTCTTTCTTTCTTCTTTCTTTCTTCTTTCTTTCTTTATTATTTCTTCTTTCTTTCTTACTTCTTTCTTACTTCTTTCTATCTTCTTTCTTACCTTTTTCTTACTTCTTTCTTACTTCTTTCTCATTTCTTTCTTTCTTCTTCCTTTCTTCTTTCTTTCTTATTTCATTCTTTCTTTTCTTTATTTCTTATTTCTTTATTCTTTCTTTCATCTTTCTTTCTTCTTTCCTTTTTCTTTCTTTCTTTCTTTCTTCTTTATTTCTTTCTTCTTTCCTCCTTTTTTCTTCTTTATTTTTTATTTTATTCTTCTTTATTTCTTTCTTCTTTCTTCTTTGTTTATTTCTTCTTATTTCTTTCTTTCTTCTTTCTTTCTTCTCTCTTTCTTCTTTCTTTCTTCTTTCTTTCTTACTTCTTTCTTCTTGTTTCTTCTTTCTTTCTTTCGTCTTTCTTTCTTCTTTCTTTCTTCTTTCTTTCTTATTTCTTCTTTCTTTCTTCTTTCTTTCTTTCTTCTTTCTTTCTTTTTTCATTCTTTCTTCATTCTTTCTTCTTTCTTTATTCTTTCTTTCTTCTTCCTTTCTTCTTTCTTTCTTTTTTCTTTCTTGTTTCTTTCTTCTTATTTTCATTCTTCTTTCTTTCTGCCTTCTTTTTTCTTTATTCCTTCTATGTTTCTTCCTTCTTTGTTCTTTCTTTCTTCTTTCTTTCTTCTTTCTTTCTTCTTTCTTTCTCCTTTCTTTCTTCCTTCTTTCTTACTTCTTCCTTTCTTCTTCCTTTCTTCTTTCTTTCTTCTTCCTTTCTTCTTACTTTCTTCTTTCTTTCTTCTTTCTTTCTTTCTTCTTTCTTTCTTTCTTTTTCCTTCCTTCTTTCTTCTTTCTTTCTTCTTTCTTCCTTCTTTCTTTCTTTCTTTCTTTCTTTCTTCTTTCTTTCTTCTTCTTTCTTTCTTTCTTCTTTCTTTCTTTCTTTCTTCTTTCTACTTTCTTTGTTCCTTCTTTCTTTCTTCTTTCTTTCTTCTTTATTTCTTTCTTCTTTCTTTCTTTCTTCTTTCTTTCTTTTTTCTTTCTTTCTTCTTTCTTTCTTCTTTCTTTCTTCTTTCTTTCTTATTATTTCTTCTTTCTTTCTTACTTCTTTCTTACTTCTTTCTATCTTCTTTCTTACCTTTTTCTTACTTCTTTCTTACTTCTTTCTTCTTTCTTTCTTTCTTCTTTCTTTCTTCTTTCTTTCTTCTTTATTTCTTCTTTCATTCTTGTTTCTTCTTTCTTTCTTCTTTCTTTCTTTCTTTCTTCTTTCTTTCTTTCTTCTTTCTTTCTTCTTTCTTTCTTATTTCTTTCCTCTCTCTTTCTTCTTCCTTTCTTCTTTCTTTCTTCTTTCTTTCTTCTTTCTTTATTTCTTCTTTCTTTCTTGGTTCTTTCTTCTTTCTTTCTTTCTTTCTTTCTTTCTTTCTTTCTTTCTTTCTTTCTTTCTTTCTTTCTTTCTTTCTTTCTTCATTCTTTCTTCTTTCTTTCTTGTTTGTTTCTTACTTCTTTCTTCTTTCCTTCTTTATTCTTTCTTTCTTCCATCTTTCTCCTTTCATTCTTTCTTATTTCTTTCCTTCTTCTTTCTTTCTTCTTTCTTTCTTCTTTCTTCTTTCTTTCTTTCTTCTTACTTTCTTCTTTCATTCTTTCTTTTCTTTCTTTCTTCTTTCTTTCTTCTTTCTTTTTTCTTTCTTTCTTTCTTCATTTCTTTTTCTTTCTTTCTTCTTTCTTCCTTCTTTCTTTCTTCTTTCTTTCTTCATTCTTTCTTTCTTCTTTCTTTCTTCTTTCTTTCTTATTTCTTTCTTCCTTCTTTCTTCTTTCATTCTTTCTTCTTTCTTTCTTCTTTCTTTCTTCTTTCTTCCTTCTTTCTTTCTTCTTCCTTTCTACTTTCTTTCTTCTTTCTTTCTTCTTCCTTTCTACTTTCTTTCTTCTTTCTTTCTTCTTTCTTTCTTCTTTCTTTAATTCTTCTTTCTTTCTTTCTTCTTTCTTCATTCTTTCTTTCTTTCTATTCTTTCTTTCTTTCTCTCTTTCTTTCTTTCTTTCTTTCTTTCTTTCTTTCTTTCTTTCTTTCTTTCTTTCTTTCTTTCTTTTTTCTTTCTTGTTTCTTTCTTACTCCTTTTTCTTTCCTTCTTTATTTTTTCTTTCTTCTTTCTTTCTTCTTTCATTCTTTCTTCTTTATTTCCTTCTTCTTTCTTCTTTCTTTCTTTATTTCTTCATCCTTTCTTCTTTCTTCCTTCTTTCTTTCTTTCTTCTTTCTTTCTTCTTTCATTCTTTCTTCTTTCTTTCCTTCTTCTTTCTTTCTTCTTTCTTTCTTCTTTCTTTCTGCTTTCTTTCTTAATTCTTTCATTCTTCTTTCTTTCTTTCTTCTTTCTTACTTCTTTCTTTCTTCTTCCTTTCTTCCTTCTTTCTTCTTTCTTTCTTTTTCTTTCTTTCTTTCTTATTTCTTCCTCCTTTCTTCTTACTTTCTTCTTTCTTTATTCTTTCTTCTTTCTTTTTTATTTCTTCTTCCTTTCTTCTTTCTTTCTTCTTTCTTTCTCCTTTCTTTCTTCTTTCTTTCTTCTTTCTTTCTTCTTTCATTCTTTCTTCTTTCTTTCTTCTTTCTTTATTCTTTCTTTCTTCTTTCCTTTTTCTTTCTTACTTCTTTCTTTCTTCTTTCTTTCTTCTTTCTTTCTTCTTTCTTTCTTTCTTCTTTCTTTATTTCTTCTCTCTTTCTTCTTTCTTTCTTTCTTTTCTTTCTTTCTTCTTTCTTTCTTCTTTCTTCTTTTTTTGTTCCTTCTTTATTACTTCTTTCTTACTTCTTTCTTTCTTCTTCCTTTCTTCTTTCTTTCTTCTTTCTTTTTCTTTCTTTCTTTCTTACTTCTTTCTTACTTCATTCTTTCTTCTTTTTTCTTCTTTCTTTATTCTTTCTTTCTTTCTTCTTTATTTCTTCTTTCTTTCTTCTTTCTTTCTTCTTTCTTTCTTACTTATTTCTTACTTCTTTCTTACTTCTTTCCTTCTTCTTTCTTACTTCTTTCTTTCTTCTTTCTTTCTTCTTTCTTTCTTCTTTCTTTCTTTCTTCTTTCTTTCTTCTTTCCTTCTTCTTTCTTTCTTTCTTACTTCTTTCTTACTTCTTTCTTTCTTCTTACTTCTTTCTTTCTTTTTTCTCTCTTTCTTTCTTATTTCTTTCTTTCTTCTTTCTTCCTTTTTCTTTCTTCTTTCTTTCTTCTTTCTTCTTTCTTCTTTATTCTTTCTTTCCTCTTTCTTTCTTCTTTCTTTCTTTCTTCTTTCTTTCTTCTTTCTTTCTTCTTTCTTTCTTCTTTCTTACTTATTTCTTTCTTCTTTCTTTCCTCTTTCTTCTTTCTTTCTTACTTCTTTCTTTCTTCTTTCTTTCTTTTTCTTTCTTCTTTCTTCTTCTTTCTTTCTTTCTTTCTTTCTTTCTTACTTCTTTCTTTCTTCTTTCTTTCTTACTTCTTTCTTAATTCTTTCTTTCTTCTTTATTTCTTCTTTCTTTCTTCTTAGTTTCTTTCTTTCTTCTTTCTTTCTTCTTTCTTTCTTCTTTCTTCTTTCTTTCTTTCTTTCTTACTTCTTTTTTTCTTCTTTCTTTCTTCTTTCTTTCTTTTTTCTTTCTTCTTTCTTTCTTTCCTCTTTCTTTATTTCTTCTTTATTTCTTCTTTCTTTCTTTCTTGTGTCTTTCTTTCTTTTTCTTTCTTCATTCTTCCTTCTTTCTTTCTTCTTTCTTTCTTCTTTCTTTCTTCTTTTCTCTTCTTTCTGTGTTCCTTCTTTCTTACTTCTTTCTTTCTTCTTTCTTTCGTCTTTCTTTCTTCTTTCTATCTTCTTTATTCTTTCTTCTTTCTTTTTTCTTCTTTCTTCATTCTTTCTTCCTTTCTTCTTTCTTTCTTTTTTCTTCCTTTCTTCTTCCTTTCTTCTTCCTTTCTTCTTCCTTTCTTCTTCCTTTCTTCTTTATTTCTTTACTTCTTCTTTCTTTCTTCTTTCTTTCTTCTTCCTTTCTTCTTCCTTTCTTCTTCCTTTCTTCTTCATCTCTTTCTTCTTTCTTCTTTCTTTCTTATTTCTTTCTTATTCCTTTCTCCTTACTTTCTTCTTCCTCTCTACTTTCTTTCTTCGTTCTTTCTTCTTTCTTTCTTCTTTCTTCTTTCTTTCTTCTTTCTTTCTTACTTCCTTCTTCTTTCTTTCTTCTTCCTTTCTTCTTTCTTTCTTCTTTCTTTCTTCTTCCTTTCTTCTTCCTTTCTTCTTCCTTTCTTTTTTTTCTTTTTTCTTTCTTATTTCTTTCTTATTCCTTTCTCCTTACTTTCTTCTTCCTCTCTTCTTTCTTTCTTCTTTCTTTCTTCTTTCTTCCTTCTTTCTTTCTTTCTTCTTTCTTCTTTCTTTCTTCTTTCTTTCTTCTTCTTTCTTTCTTTCTTCTTTCTTTCTTTCTTTCTTCTTTCTACTTTCTTTGTTCCTTCTTTCTTTCTTCTTTCTTTCTTCTTTCTTTCTTTCTTCTTTCTTTCTTTCTTCTTTCTTTCTTTTTTCTTTCTTTCTTCTTTCTTTCTTCTTTCTTTCTTCTTTCTTTCTTTATTATTTCTTCTTTCTTTCTTACTTCTTTCTTACTTCTTTCTATCTTCTTTCTTACCTTTTTCTTACTTCTTTCTTACTTCTTTCTTCTTTCTTTCTTTCTTCTTTCTTTCTTCTTTCTTTCTTCTTTATTTCTTCTTTCATTCTTGTTTCTTCTTCTTTCTTCTTTCTTCTTTCTTCTTCTTTCTTTCTTTCTTCTTTCTTTCTTCTTTCTTTCTTATTTCTTTCCTCTCTCTTTCTTCTTCCTTTCTTCTTTCTTTCTTCTTTCTTTCTTCTTTCTTTATTTCTTCTTTCTTCTTGTTCTTTCTTCTTTCTTTCTTTCTTTCTTCTTTCTTTCTTTCTTTCTTTCTTTCTTTCTTTCTTTCTTTCTTTCTTTCTTTCTTTCTTTCTTTCTTCTTTCTTTCTTCTTTCTTCTTGTTGTTTCTTACTTCTTTCTTCTTTCCTTCTTTATTCTTTCTTTCTTCCTTCTTTCTCCTTTCATTCTTTCTTATTTCTTTCCTTCTTCTTTCTTTCTTCTTCTTTCTTTCTTCTTTCTTCTTTCTTTCTTCTTCTTTCTTTCTTCTTTCTTTCTTCTTCTTTCTTCTTTTCTTTCTTCTTTCTTTCTTCTTTCTTTCTTCTTTCTTCTTTCTTTCTTCTTCTTCTTCTTTCTTTCTTTCTTTCTTCTTCTTCTTCTTCTTTCTTCTTCTTTCTTTCTTCTTTCTTTCTTCTTCTTCTTCTTTCCTTCTTCTTCTTTCTTTCTTCTTTCTTTCTTCTTTCTTATTCTTCTTTCTTCTTTCTTCTTCTTCTTTCTTTCTTTCTATTCTTTCTTTCTTTCTTCTCTTTCTCTTCTTTCTTTCTTCTTTCTTCTTTCTTTCTTTCTTTCTTTCTTCTTTCTTTCTTTCTTTCTTTCTTTCTTCTTTCTTTCTTCTTCTTTCTTTCTTCTTCTTTCTTCTTTCTTTCTTCTTCTTATTTCCTTCTTCTTTCTTCTTCAATCTTCATCTCTTCTCAACTTCTTTCTTTCTTCTTTCAATCTTTCTTCAAAAACTTCAAAAACAAACAACAACCAACTTCAATCAATCTTCATTCTTTCTTCTTCTTTCTTCTTTCTTTCAAAAACAAAAATCAAAAACTACATTCTTTCTTCTTACTTTCATCTCTTTCTTCTTACTTCTTACTTATTCTTTCTTCTTTCTTTTTCTTCTTCTTTCTTCTTCTTTCTTCTTCTTTCTTCTTTCTTCTTCTTTCTTCTTCTTCTTCAATCAAACTTCTTAATCTTTCTTCTTCTTTCCTTTTCTTCTTACTTTCTTTCTTCTTCTTTCTTCTTTCTTTCTCTTTCTTTCTTTCTTCTTTCTTTCTTTCTTCTCTCTTTCTTCTTTCTTTCTTCTTTCTTTCTTCTTCTTTCTTCTTTCTTTCTTCTTTTTGTTCCTTCTTATTACTTCTTTCTTACTTCTTTCTTTCTTCTTCCTTTCTTCTTTCTTTCTTCTTTCTTTTTCTTTCTTTCTTCTTACTTCTTTCTTACTTCATTTCTTCTTTTTTCTTCTTTCTTTATTCTTTCTTTCTTTCTTCTTATTTCTTCTTCTTTCTTCTTCTTCTTCTTCTTCTTACTATTTCTTACTTCTTTCTTACTTCTTTCCTTCTTCTTCTTACTTCTTCTTTCTTATTCTTTCTTCTTTCTTTCTTTCTTCTTTCTTCTTCTTTCTTCTTTCTTTCTTTCTTACTTCTTTCTTACTTCTTTCTTCTTCTTACTTCTTTCTTCTTTTCTCTCTTTCTTCTTTTCTTTCTTTCTTCTTTCTTCTTTTTCTTTCTTCTTTCTTTCTTCTTCTTCTTTCTTCTTATTCTTTCTTCTCTTTCTTTCTTTCTTTCTTCTTCTTTCTTTCTTCTTTCTTTCTTCTTTCTTTCTTTCTTCTTTTCTTTCTTCTTTCTTTCTCTTTCTTCTTTCTTTCTTCTTCTTTCTTTCTTCTTTCTTTCTTTCTTTCTTCTTCTTTCTTTCTTCTTTCTTTCTTTCTTCTTTCTTTCTTCTTAGTTCTTTCTTCTTCTTTCTTCTTTCTTTCTTCTTCTTTCTTCTTTCTTCTTCTTCTTCTTTCTTCTTTCTTCTTCTTTCTTTCTTCTTTCTTTCTTTTCTTTCTTCTTCTTTCTTTCCTCTTCTTTATTCTTTTTATTCTTCTTTCTTTCTTTCTTGTGTCTTTCTTTCTTTTTCTTTCTTCATTCTTCCTTCTTTCTTTCTTCTTTCTTTCTTCTTTCTTTCTTCTTTTCTCTTCTTTCTGTGTTCCTTCTTTCTTACTTCTTTCTTTCTTCTTTCTTTCGTCTTTCTTTCTTCTTTCTATCTTCTTTATTCTTTCTTCTTTCTTTTTCTTCTTCTTCATTCTTTCTTCTTCTTCTTCTTCTTTTTCTTCCTTTCTTCTTCCTTTCTTCTTCCTTTCTTCTTCCTTTCTTCTTCCTTTCTTCTTATTTCTTTATTTCTTCCTTTCTTCTTCTTTCTTCTTTCTTTCTTATTTCTTTCTTATTCCTTTCTCCTTACTTTCTTCTTCCTCTCTACTTTCTTTCTTCGTTCTTTCTTCTTTCTTTCTTCTTTCTTCTTTCTTTCTTCTTTCTTTCTTACTTCCTTCTTCTTTCTTTCTTCTTCCTTTCTTCTTTCTTTCTTCTTTCTTTCTTCTTCCTTTCTTCTTCCTTTCTTCTTCCTTTCTTTTTTTTTCTTTTTTCTTTCTTATTTCTTTCTTATTCCTTTCTCCTTACTTTCTTCTTCCTCTCTTCTTTCTTTCTTCTTTCTTTCTTCTTTCTTTCTTTTTCTTCTTTCTTTCTTCTTTCTTTCTTACTTCCGTCTTCTTTCTTTCTTCTTCCTTTCTTCTTCCTTTCTTATTTCTTTCTTCTTTCTTTCTTCTTTCTTTCTTCTTTCTTTCTTCTTTCTTTCTTCTTTCTTTCTTCCTTTCTTCTTTCTTCTTTCTTCTTTCTTCTTTCTTCTTTCTTCTTTCTTCTTTCTTTCTTCTTTCTTTCTTCTTTCTTCTTTCTTCTTTCTTCTTTCTTCTTTCTTCTTTCTTCTTTCTTCTTTCTTCTTTCTTCTTTCTTCTTTCTTCTTTCCTTCTTTCTTCATTCCTTTCTTCTTTCTTTCTTTCTTTTTTCTTCCTTTCTTCTTCCTTTCTTCTTCCTTTCTTCTTCCTTTTTTCTTCCATTGTTCTTTATTTCTTCTTTACTTCTACTTTCTTTCTTCTTCCTTTCTTCTTCCTTTCTTCTTTCTTTCTTCTTTCTTTCTTACTTCTTTCTTCCTTCTTTCTTAATTCTTTCTTTCTTCTTTCTTTCTTCTTTCTTTCTTCCTTCTTCCTTACATCTTTTTTACTTCTTTCTTTCTTCTTTCTTCTTTCTTTCTTCTTTCTTTCTTCTTTCTCTCTTCTTTCTTTCTTAATTCTTTCTTACTTCTTTCTTTCTTCTTTCTTTCTTCTTTCTTTCTTCTTTCTTTCTTCTTTCTTTCTTCTTTCTTTCTTCTTTCTTTCCTCTTTCTTCTTTCTTTCTTCCTTCTTTCTTCTTTCTTTCTTTTTCTTTCTTCTTTCTTTCTTCTTTCTGTTTTCTTTCTTCTTTCTTTATTCTTTCT
>NC_088603.1:62347288-62400145 GCF_036013475.1 Columba livia | reverse complement strand
TTCTTCTTTATTTTTCCTTTTTCTTCTTTCTTTCTTCTTTCTTACTTTCTTCTTTCTTTCTTCTTTCTTTCTTCTTTCTTTCTTCTTTCTTTCTTCTTTCTTTCTTCATTCTTTCTTCTTTCTTTCTCCTTTCTTTCTTACTTCTTTCTTACTTCTTTCTTTCTTCTCTCTCTCTTTCTTATTTCTTTCTTCTTTCTTTCTTTCTTCTTTCATTCTTTTTCTCTCTTACTTCTTTCTTACTTCTTTCTTTCTTCTTTCTTCTTTCTTTCTTCTTTCTTTCTTTCTTTCTTCTTTCTTTCTTCCTTGTTTCTTTCTTTCTTCTTACTTTCTTCTTACTTCTTTCTTAATTTTTCTAACTTCTTTCTTTCTTCTTTCTTTCCTCTTTCTTTCTTCTTTCTTTCTTTCTCTCTTCTTTCTTTTTTCTTTCTTCTTCTTTCTTACTTTCTTCTTCTTTCTTCTTTCTTTCTTCTTCTTTCTTCTTTCTTTCTTCTTTTTTCTTTCTTTTTTCTTTCTTTTTTTCTTTTCTTTTTATTTTTTTTCTTTTTTTTTTTCTTTTTCTTTTTTCTTTTTTTCTTCTTTCTTTCTTCTTTCTTTCATTCTTCTTTCTTTATTCTTTTTTTCTTCTTCTTTCTCTTTCTTCTTCTTTCTTTCTTCTTTCTTTCTTCTCTTTCTTACTTTTTTCTTCTTTCTTCTTTCTAACTTCTTTCTTTCCTCTTTCTTTCTTCTTTCTTCTTCTTTCTTTCTTCTTTCTTTCTTCTTTCTTTCCTCTTTCTTTCTTCTTCTTTCTTCTTTCTTTCTTCTTTCTTCTTTCTTTCTTCTTTCTTCTTTTTTTCTTTCTTCTTTCTTTCTTCTTTCTTTCTTCTTCCTTTCCTCTTTCTTTCTTCTTTCTTTCCTCTTTCTGACTTCTTTCCATCCTCTTTCTTACTTCTTTCTTTCTTCTTTTTTTCTTCTTTCTTTCCTCTTTCTTTCTTCTTTCTTTCTTCTTTCTTTCTTCTTTCTTTCCTCTTTCTTTCTTCTTTCTTTCTTCTTTCTTTCCTCTTTCTTTCTTCTTTCTTTCTTCTTTCTTTCCTCTTTCTTTCTTCTTTCTTTCTTCTTTCTTTCCTCTTTCTTTCTTCTTTCTTTCTTTTTTCTTTCTTCTTTCTTTCCTCTTTCTTACTTCTTTCTTTCTTCTTTCTTACTTCTTTCTTTCTTCTTTTTTTCTTCTTTCCATTCTCTTTCTTTCTTCTTTCTTACTTCTTTCTTTCTTGTTTTTTACTTCTTTCCATTCTCTTTCTTACTTCTTTCTTTCTTCTTTCTTTCTTCTTTCTTTCCTCTTTCTTTCTTCTTTCTTTCTTCTTTCTTCTTTCTTTCTTTCTTCTTTCTTTCTCCTTTCTTTCTTCTTTCTTTCTTCTTTCTTACTTCTTTCTTACTTTCTTCTTTCTTTCTTCTTTCTTTCTTCATTCTTTCTTCTTTCTTTCTTCTTTCTTTCTTACTTCTTTTTTACTTCTTCTTACTTCTTTCTTACTTCTTTCTTGCTTCTTTCTTTCTTCTCTCTTTCTTTCTTATTTCTTTCTTCTTTCTTTCTTTCTTCTTTCATTCTTTTTTCTCTCTTACTTGTTTCTTACTTCTTTCTTTCTTTCTTTCTTCTTTCTTTCTTCCTTGTTTCTTTCTTTTTTCTTACTTTCTTTCTTACTTCTTTCTTAATTTTTCTAACTTCTTTCTTTCTTCTTTCTTTCTTCTTACTTTCTTCTTTATTTCTTCTTTCTTTCTTCTTTCTTACTTTCTTCTTTCTTTCTTCTTTCTTTCTTCTTTCTTTCTTTCTTCTTTCTTTCTTCTTTCTTTCTTCTTTCTTTCCTCTTTCTTTCTTCTTTCTTTCTTTCTCTCTTCTTTCTTTCTTCTTTCTTTCTTCTTTCTTTCTTTCTTCTTTCTTTCTTCTTCCTTCTTCTTTCTTTCTTCTTTCTCTCTTCTTTCTTACTTTCTTGTTTCTTTCTTCATTCTTTCTTCTTTCTTTCTTCTTTCTTACTTTCTTCTTTCTTTCTTCTTTCTTACTTCTTTCTTTCTTCTTCCTTTCTTCTTTCTTTCTTCTTCCTTCTTTCTTCTTTCTTTCATTCTTCTTTCTTTATTCTTTCTTTACTCTTTCTTTCTTCTTTCTTTCTTTTTTCTTTCTTAATTCTTTCTTTCTTTTCTTTCTTCTTTCTTTCTTCTTACTTTCCTCTTTCTTCTTTCTTTCTTCATTCTTACTTTCTTCTTTCTTTCTTCTTTCTTTCTTCTTTCTTTCTTCATTCTTTCTTCTTTCTTTCTTCATTCTTTCTTCTTTCTTTCTTCGTTCTTTCTTACTTCTTTCTTACTTCTTTCTTACTTCTTTCTTACTTCTTTCTTTCTTCTCTCTCTCTTTCTTATTTCTTTCTTCTTTCTTTCTTTCTTCTTTCATTCTTTTTTTTCTCTTACTTCTTTCTTACTTCTTTCTTCTTTCTTTCTTCTTTCTTTCTTCTTTCTTTCTTCCTTGTTTCTTTCTTGCTTCTTACTTTCTTTCTTACCTCTTTATTAATTTTTCTAAATTCCTTCTTTCTTCTTTCTTTCTTCTTTCTTTCCTCTTTTTTTCTTCTTTTCTTTCTCTCTTCTTTCTTTCTTCTTTCTTTCTTCTTTCTTACTTTATTCTTTCTTTCTTCTTTCTTTCTTCTTTCTTACTTCTTTCTTTCTTCTTTCTTACTTCTTTCTTTCTTGTTTCCTTCTTACTTCTTTCTTTCTTCTTCCTTTCTTCTTTCTTTCTTGTTTCCTTCTTACTTCTTTCTTTCTTCTTCCTTTCTTCTTTCTTTCTTCTTTCTTTCTTTCTTCTTTCTTTCTTCTTTCTTTCTTCTTTTTTTCTTCTTTCTTTCTTTCTTTCTTCTTTCTTTCTTCTTTCTTTCTTCTTTATTTCTTCTTTCTTCTTTCTTTCATTCTTCTTTCTTTCTTTCTTCTTTCTTACTTCTTTCTTTCTTCTTTCTTACTTCTTTCTTTCTTTCTTCTTTCTTTCTTCTTTCTTTCTTCTTTCTTTCTTTCTTTCTTCTTTCTTTCTTCTTTCTTTCTTCTTTCTTTCTTCTTTCTTCTTTTTTTCTTTCTTCTTTCTTTCTTCTTTCTTTCTTCTTTCTTTCCTCTTTCTTTCTTCTTTCTTTCTTCTTTCTGACTTCTTTCCATCCTCTTTCTTACTTCTTTCTTTCTTCTTTTTTTCTTCTTTCTTTCCTCTTTCTTTCTTCTTTCTTTCTTCTTTCTTTCTTCATTCTTTCCTCTTTCTTTCTTCTTTCTTTCTTCTTTCTTTCCTCTTTCTTTCTTCTTTCTTTCTTCCTTCGTTCTTCTTTCTTCTTTCCTTCTTTCTTCTTTCTTTCTTCTTTCTTCTTTCTTTCTCCTTTCTTTCCTTCTTACTTCTTTCTTACTTCTTTCTTTCTTCTTTCTTTATTTCTTCTTTCTTTCTTCTTTCTTTCTTCTTTCTTTCTTCCTTCGTTCTTCTTTCTTCTTTCCTTCTTTCTTCTTTCTTTCTTCTTTCTTCTTTCTTTCTTCTTTCTTTCCTTCTTACTTCTTTCTTACTTCTTTCTTTCTTCTTTCTTTATTTCTTCTTTCTTTCTTCTTTCTTTCTTTCTTCTTTCTTTCTTCTTTCCTTCTTCTTTCTTTCTTCTTTCTTTCTTTCTTGTTTCTTTCTTTCTTCTTTCCTTCTTCTTACTTTCTTTCTTACTTCTTTCTCAATTTTTCTAACTTCTTTCTTTCTTCTTTCTTTCTTCTTTCTTTATTCTTTCTTACTTCTTTCTTCTTTCTTCTTACTTGTTTCTTACTTTTTGTTACTTATTTTTTTCTTCATTCTTTCTTCTTTCTTTCTTCTTTCTTTCATTCATCTTTCTTCTTACTTCTTTCTTTCTTCTTTCTTTCTGCTTTCTTTCTTTCTTCATTATTTCTTCTTTCTTTCTTCTTTCTTTCTTATTTCTTTCTTCTTTTTTTCTTTCTTCTTTCTTTCTTCTTCTTTCTTCTTTCTTTCTTACTTCTTTCTTAACTCTTTCCTTGTTCCTTCTTTCTTTCTTACTTCTTTCTTTCTTCTTTCTTTCTTTCTTCCCTCTCTTCTTTCTTTCTTTATTTTTCTTTGTACTTTCTTTCTTCTTTCTTCCTTCGTTCTTCTTTCTTCTTTCCTTCTTTCTTCTTTCTTTCTGCTTTCTTCTTTCTTTCTTCTTTCTTTCCTTCATACTTCTTTCTTACTTCTTTCTTTCTTCTTTCTTTATTTCTTCTTTATTTCTTCTTTCTTTCTTTCTTCTTTCTTTCTTCTTTCTTTCTTCTTTCTTTCTTCTTTCTTTCTTTCTTCATTCTTTCTTTCTTCTTTCCTTCTTCTTACTTTCTTTCTTACTTCTTTCTTAATTTTTCTAACTTCTTTCTTTCTTCTTACTTTCTTCTTTCTTTCTTCTTTCTTTCTTTCTTTCTTTCTTTCTTCTTCTTTCATTCTTCTTTCATTCTTCTTTCTTTCTTCTTTCTTACTTCTTTCTTTCTTTCATTCTTTTTTCTCTCTTTCTTCTTTCTTTCTTCTTTCTTTCTTCTTTCTTTCTTTCTTTCTTCTTTCATTCTTTTTTTCTCTCTTTCTTCTTTCTTACTTCTTTCTTTCTTCTTTCTTTCTTCTTTCTTTCTTCTTTCTTTCTTTCTTGTTTCTTTCTTTCTTTCTTATTTATTTCTTCTTTCTTTCTTCTTTTTTTCTTTCTTCTTTCTTTCTTTCTTCTTTCTTTATTTCTTCTTTCTTACTTCTTTCTTACTTTCTTCTTTCTTTCTTCTTTCTTTCTTCATTCTTTCTTCTTTCTTTCTTCTTTCTTTCTTACTTCTTTTTTACTTCTTTCTTACTTCTTTCTTACTTCTTTCTTGCTTCTTTCTTTCTTCTCTCTTTCTTTCTTATTTCTTTCTTCTTTCTTTCTTTCTTCTTTCATTCTTTTTTCTCTCTTACTTGTTTCTTACTTCTTTCTTTCTTTCTTTCTTCTTTCTTTCTTCCTTGTTTCTTTCTTTTTTCTTACTTTCTTTCTTACTTCTTTCTTAATTTTCTAACTTCTTTCTTTCTTCTTTCTTTCTTCTTACTTTCTTCTTTATTTCTTCTTTCTTTCTTCTTTCTTACTTTCTTCTTTCTTTCTTCTTTCTTTCTTCTTTCTTTCTTTCTTCTTTCTTTCTTCTTTCTTTCTTCTTTCTTTCCTCTTTCTTTCTTCTTTCTTTCTTTCTCTCTTCTTTCTTTCTTCTTTCTTTCTTCTTTCTTAATTTCTTCTTTCATTCCTTTTTCTCTCTTACTTCTTTCTTACTTCTTTGTTTCTTCTTTCTTTCTTCTTTTTTCTTTCTTGTTTCTTTCTTTCTTTCTTCTTTCTTTCTTCTTTCTTTCTTCTTTCTTTCTTTCTTCTTTCTTTCTTCTTCCTTTCTTCTTTCTTTCTTTCTTCTTTCTTTCTTCTTCCTTTCTTCTTTCTTTCTTCTTTCTCTCTTCTTTCTTACTTTCTTGTTTCTTTCTTCATTCTTTCTTCTTTCTTTCTTCTTCCTTACTTCTTCTTTCTTTCTTCTTTCTTACTTCTTTCTTTCTTCTTCCTTTCTTCTTTCTTTCTTCTTCCTTCTTTCTTCTTTCTTTCATTCTTCTTTCTTTATTCTTTCTTTACTCTTTCTTTCTTCTTTCTTTCTTTTTTCTTTCTTAATTCTTTCTTTCTTTTCTTTCTTCTTTCTTTCTTCTTACTTTCCTCTTTCTTCTTTCTTTCTTCATTCTTACTTTCTTCTTTCTTTCTTCTTTCTTTCTTCATTCTTTCTTCTTTCTTTCTTCTTTCTTTCTTCATTCTTTCTTCTTTCTTTCTTTGTTCTTTCTTACTTCTTTCTTACTTCTTTCTTACTTCTTTCTTACTTCTTTCTTTCTTCTCTCTCTCTTTCTTATTTCTTTCTTCTTTCTTTCTTTCTTCTTTCATTCTTTTTTTTCTCTTACTTCTTTCTTACTTCTTTCTTCTTTCTTTCTTCTTTCTTTCTTCTTTCTTTCTTCCTTGTTTCTTTCTTGCTTCTTACTTTCTTTCTTACCTCTTTATTAATTTTTCTAAATTCCTTCTTTCTTCTTTCTTTCTTCTTTCTTTCCTCTTTTTTTCTTCTTTTCTTTCTCTCTTCTTTCTTTCTTCTTTCTTTCTTCTTTCTTACTTTATTCTTTCTTTCTTCTTTCTTTCTTCTTTCTTACTTCTTTCTTTCTTCTTTCTTACTTCTTTCTTTCTTGTTTCCTTCTTACTTCTTTCTTTCTTCTTCCTTTCTTCTTTCTTTCTTGTTTCCTTCTTACTTCTTTCTTTCTTCTTCCTTTCTTCTTTCTTTCTTCTTTCTTTCTTTCTTCTTTCTTTCTTCTTTCTTTCTTCTTTTTTTCTTCTTTCTTTCTTTCTTTCTTCTTTCTTTCTTCTTTCTTTCTTCTTTCTTTCTTCTTTCTTCTTTCTTTCATTCTTCTTTCTTTCTTTCTTCTTTCTTACTTCTTTCTTTCTTCTTTCTTACTTCTTTCTTTCTTTCTTCTTTCTTTCTTCTTTCTTTCTTCTTTCTTTCTTTCTTTCTTCTTTCTTTCTTCTTTCTTTCTTCTTTCTTTCTTCTTTCTTCTTTTTTTCTTTCTTCTTTCTTTCTTCTTTCTTTCTTCTTTCTTTCCTCTTTCTTTCTTCTTTCTTTCTTCTTTCTGACTTCTTTCCATCCTCTTTCTTACTTCTTTCTTTCTTCTTTTTTTCTTCTTTCTTTCCTCTTTCTTTCTTCTTTCTTTCTTCTTTGTTTCTTCATTCTTTCCTCTTTCTTTCTTCTTTCTTTCTTCTTTCTTTCCTCTTTCTTTCTTCTTTCTTTCTTCCTTCATTCTTCTTTCTTCTTTCCTTCTTTCTTCTTTCTTTCGTCTTTCTTCTTTCTTTCTCCTTTCTTTCCTTCTTACTTCTTTCTTACTTCTTTCTTTCTTCTTTCTTTATTTCTTCTTTCTTTCTTCTTTCTTTCTTCTTTCTTTCTTCCTTCGTTCTTCTTTCTTCTTTCCTTCTTTCTTCTTTCTTTCTTCTTTCTTCTTTCTTTCTTCTTTCTTTCCTTCTTAATTCTTTCTTACTTCTTTCTTTCTTCTTTCTTTATTTCTTCTTTCTTTCTTCTTTCTTTCTTTCTTCTTTCTTTCTTCTTTCCTTCTTCTTTCTTTGTTCTTTCTTTCTTTCTGTTTCTTTCTTTCTTCTTTCCTTCTTCTTACTTTCTTTCTTACTTCTTTCTCAATTTTTCTAACTTCTTTCTTTCTTCTTTCTTTCTTCTTTCTTTATTCTTTCTTACTTCTTTCTTCTTTCTTCTTACTTGTTTCTTACTTTTTGTTACTTATTTTTTTCTTCATTCTTTCTTCTTTCTTTCTTCTTTCTTTCATTCATCTTTCTTTCTTACTTCTTTCTTTCTTCTTTCTTTCTGCTTTCTTTCTTTCTTCATTATTTCTTCTTTCTTTCTTCTTTCTTTCTTATTTCTTTCTTCTTTTTTCTTTCTTCTTTCTTTCTTCTTTCTTTCTTCTTTCTTTCTTAATTCTTTCTTAACTCTTTCCTTGTTTCTTCTTTCTTTCTTACTTCTTTCTTTCTTCTTTCTTTCTTTCTTCCCTCTCTTCTTTCTTTCTTTATTTTTCTTTGTACTTTCTTTCTTCTTTCTTCCTTCGTTCTTCTTTCTTCTTTCCTTCTTTCTTCTTTCTTTCTGCTTTCTTCTTTCTTTCTTCTTTCTTTCCTTCATACTTCTTTCTTACTTCTTTCTTTCTTCTTTCTTTATTTCTTCTTTATTTCTTCTTTCTTTCTTTCTTCTTTCTTTCTTCTTTCTTTCTTCTTTCTTCTTCTTTCTTTCTTTCTTCATTCTTTCTTTCTTCTTTCCTTCTTCTTACTTTCTTTCTTACTTCTTTCTTAATTTTTCTAACTTCTTTCTTTCTTCTTACTTTCTTCTTTCTTTCTTCTTTCTTCTTTCTTTCTTTCTTTCTTCTTTCTTTCTTCTTTCTTTCATTCTTCTTTCTTTCTTCTTTCTTACTTCTTTCTTTCTTTCTTCTTTCATTCTTTTTTCTCTCTTTCTTCTTTCTTTCTTCTTTCTTTCTTCTTTCTTTCTTTCTTTCTTCTTTCATTCTTTTTTTCTCTCTTTCTTCTTTCTTACTTCTTTCTTTCTTCTTTCTTTCTTCTTTCTTTCTTCTTTCTTTCTTTCTGTTTCTTTCTTTCTTTCTTATTTATTTCTTCTTTCTTTCTTCTTTTTTTCTTTCTTCTTTCTTTCTTTCTTCTTTCTTTATTTCTTCTTTCTTTCTTCTTTCTTTCTTTCTTCTTTCTTTCTTCTTTCTTTCTTCCTTCGTTCTTCTTTCTTCTTTCCTTCTTTCTTCTTTCTTTCTTCTTTCTTCTTTCTTTCTTCTTTCTTTCCTTCATACTTCTTTCTTACTTCTTTCTTTCTTCTTTCTTTATTTCTTCTTTCTTTCTTCTTTCTTTCTTTCTTCTTTCTTTCTTCTTTCTTTCTTCTTTCTTCCTTCGTTCTTCTTTCTTCTTTCCTTCTTTCTTCTTTCTTTCTTCTTTCTTCTTTCTTTCTTCTTTCTTTCCTTCATACTTCTTTCTTACTTCTTTCTTTCTTCTTTCTTTATTTCTTCTTTCTTTCTTCTTTCTTTTATTCTTTCTTTCTTTTTTCTTTCTTAATTCTTTCTTTCTTCTTTCTTTCTTCTTTCTTTCTTCTTTCTTTCTTCTTTCTTTCTTCTTTCTTTCTTCATTCTTTCTTTCTTCCTTCTTTCTTCTTTCTTTCTTCTTTCTTTCTTCTTTCTTTCTTCATTCTTTCTTCTTTCTTTCTTCTTTCTTTATACTTTCTTTCTTCTTTCTTTCTTTCTGTCTTCTTTCTTTCTTCTCTCTTTCTTCTTTCTTTCTTTCTTTCTTCTTTCTTTCTTATTTCTGTCTTCTTTCTTTCTTCTTTCTTTCTTCTTTCTTCTTTCTTCTTTCTTTCTTTCTTCTTTCTTTCTTCTTTCTTTCATTCTTCGTTCTTTCTTCTTTCTTAGTTCTTTCTTTCTTTCTTCTTTCATTCTTTTTTCTCTCTTTCTTCTTTCTTTCTTCTTTCTTTCTTCTTTCTTTCTTTCTTCTTTCATTCTTTTTTTCTCTCTTTCTTCTTTCTTACTTCTTTCTTTCTTCTTTCTTTCTTCTTTCTTTCTTCTTTCTTTCTTTCTTGTTTCTTTCTTTCTTTCTTATTTATTTCTTCTTTCTTTCTTCTTTTTTCTTTCTTCTTTCTTTCTTTCTTCTTTCTTTCATGTTTCTTTCTTTCTTCTTTCTTTCTCCTTTCTTTCTTTCTTCTTTCATTCTTTTTTCTCTCTTACTTCTTTCTTACTTCTTTCTTTCTTCTTTCTTTCTTCTTTCTTACTTCTTTCTTTCTTCTTCCTTTCTTCTTTCTTTCTTCTTCCTTCTTTCTTCTTTCTTTCATTCTTCTTTCTTTATTCTTTCTTTCTTCTTTCTTTCTTCTTTCTTTCTTCTTTCTTTCTTTTTTCTTTCTTAATTCTTTCTTTCTTCTTTCTTTCTTCTTTCTTTCTTCTTTCTTTCTTCTTTCTTTCTTCATTCTTTCTTTCTTCCTTCTTTCTTCTTTCTTTCTTCTTTCTTTCTTCTTTCTTTCTTCATTCTTTCTTCTTTCTTCTTCTTTCTTTATTCTTTCTTTCTTCTTTCTTTCTTTCTGTCTTCTTTCTTTCTTCTCTCTTTCTTCTTTCTTTCTTTCTTTCTTCTTTCTTTCTTATTTCTGTCTTCTTTCTTTCTTCTTTCTTTCTTCTTTCTTTCTTTCTTTCTTCTTTCTTTCTTATTTCTTTCTTCTTTCTTTCTTCTTTCTTTCTTCTTTCTTTCTTCTTTCTTACTTCTTTCTTACTTCTTCCTTTCTTCTTTCTTTCCTCTTTCTTTCTTCTTTCTTTCTTCTTTCTTACTTCTTTCTTTCATCTTTCTTTATTCTTTCTTACTTCTTTCTTTCCTTCTTCTTTCTTTCTTCCTTCTTTTTTTCTTCTTTCTTTCTTCTTTCTTACTTCTTTCTTTCTTCTTTCTTTCTTTCTTTCTTTCTTCTTTCTTTCTTCTTTCTTTCTTCTTTCTTTCTTCTTTCTTTCTTTCTTCTTTCTTTCTTCTTTCTTTCTTTCTTTCTTCTTTCTTTCTTTCTTCTTTCTTTCTTTCTTCCTTCTTTCTTCTTTCTTTCTTTCTTCTTTCTTTCTTCTTTCTTTCTTTCTTCTTTCTTTATTCTTCCTTTCTTCTTCCTTTCTTCTTTCTTTCTTCTTTCTTTCTTACTTCTTTCTTTCTTTCTTCTTTCTTTCTTCTTTCTTTCTACTTTCTTTCTTTCTTCATTATTTCTTCTTTCTTTCTTCTTTCTTTCTTGTTTCTTTCTTCTTTCTTTCTTCTTTCTTTCTTCTTTCTTTCTTTCTTCTTTCTTTCTTCTTTCTTTCTTTCTTTCTTCTTTCTTTCTTCTTTCTTTCTTTCTTTCTTCTTTCTTCTTTCTTTCTTCTTTCTTTCTTCTTTCTTTCTTTCTTCTTTCTTTCTTCTTCCTTTCTTCTTCCTTTCTTCTTTCTTTCTTCTTTATTTCTTACTTCTTTCTTTCTTTCTTCTTTCTTTCTTATTTCTTTCTTCTTTCTTTCTTTCTTGTTTCTTTCTTTCTTGTTTCTTTCTTTCTTTCTTATTTAATTCTTCTTTCTTTCTTCTTTTTTCTTTCTTCTTTCTTTCTTTCTTCTTTCTTTCTACTTTCTTTCTTTCTTCATTATTTCTTCTTTCTTTCTTTCTCCTTTCTTTCTTCTTTCTTTCTTCTTTATTACTTCTTTCTTACTTCTTTCTTTCTTAGTTCTTTTTTCTTCTTCCTTTCTTCTTTCTTTCTTCTTCCTACTTTCTTCTTTCTTTCATTCTTCATTCTTTCTTCTTTCTTTCTTCTTTCTTTCTTCTTTCTTTCTTTCCTCTTTCTTTCTTCTTTCTTTCTTCTTTCTTTCTCTTTCTTTCTTCTTTCTTCTTTCTTTATTTCTTCTTTCTTTCTTCTTTCTTTCTTTCTTTCTTTCCTCTTTCTTTCTTCTTTCTTTCTCCTTTCTTTCTTCTTTCTTTCTTCTTTCTTCTTTTTTTCTTTCTTCTTTCTTTCCTCTTTCTTTCTTCTTTCTTTCTTTCTTTCTTTCTTTCTTTCCTCTTTCTTTCTTCCTTCTTCTTTTTTTCTTTTCTTCTTTCTTTCTTCTTTCTTTCTTCTTTCTTCTTTTTTTCTTTCTTCTTTCTTTCTTCTTTCTTTCTTCTTCCTTCTTTCTTCTTTCTTTCATTCTTCTTTCTTTATTCTTTCTTTATTCTTTCTTTCTTTCTTCTTTCTTTCATCTTTCTTTCTTCTTTCTTTCTTACTTCTTTCTTTCTTCTTTCTTCTTTCTTTCTTCTTTCTTTCTTCATTCTTTCTTCATTCTTTCTTCTTTCTTTCTTCTTTCTTTCTTCTTTCTTTCTTCTTTCTTACTTTCTTCTTTCTTTCTTCTTTCTTACTTATTTCTTTCTTCTTTTTTACTTCTTTCCATTCTCTTTCTTTCTTCTTTCTTTCTTCTTTCTTCTTTCTTTCTTACTTCTTTCTTTCTTATTTCTTTCTTCTTACTTTCTACTTTCTTTCTTTCTTCATTATTTCTTCTTTCTTTCTTCTTTCTTTCTTCTTTCTTTCTTCTTTTTTTTCTTTCTTCTTTCTTTCTTCTTTCTTTCTTCTTTCTTTCTTGTTTCGTCTTTCTTTCTTTCTTCTTTCATTCTTCTTTCTTCTTTCTTTCTTCTTCCTTACTTTCTTCTTTCTTTCTTCTTTCTTTCCTCTTTCTTTCTTCTTTCTTTCTTCTTTCTTTCTTCTTTCTTTCTTCTTTCTTTCCTCTTTCTTTCTTCTTTCTTTCTTTGTTTCTTCTTTCTTTCCTCTTTCTTCTTTCTTTCTTCTTTCTTCTTTCTTTCTTCTTTCTTCTTTCTTCTTTCTTCTTTCTTTCTTCTTTCTTACTTTCTTCTTTCTTTCTTCTTTTTTTTTCTTCTTCTTTCTTACTACTTTCTTATTCTTTCTTACTTCTTTCTTACTTCTTTCTTTCTTACTTCTTTCTTTCTTCTTCCTTATTTCTTCTTTCTTTCATTCTTTTTCTTTCTTCTTTCTTTCTTCTTTCTTGTTTCTTTCTTTCTTTCTTATTTATTTCTTCTTTCTTTCTTCTTTTTTTCTTTCTTCTTTCTTTCTTTCTTCTTTGTTTATTTCTTCTTTCTTTCTTCTTTCTTTCTTTCTTCTTTCTTTCTTCTTTCTTTCTTCTTTCTTTCTTCTTTCTTTCTTCTTTCTTCCTTCGTTCTTCTTTCTCGTCTTTCCTTCTTTCTTCTTTCTTTCTTCTTTCTTTCCTTCATACTTCTTTCTAGTTCTTTCTTTCTTCTTTCTTTATTTCTTCTTTCTTTCTTCTTTCTTTCTTCTTTCTTTCTTTTTTCTTTCTTAATTCTTTCTTTCTTCTTTCTTTCTTCTTTCTTTCTTCTTTCTTTCTTCATTCTTTCTTTCTTCCTTCTTTCTTCTTTCTTTCTTCTTTCCTTCTTCTTTCTTTCTTCATTCTTTCTTCTTTCTTTCTTCTTTCTTTTTTCTTTCTTTCTTCTTTCTTTCTTCTTTCTTTCTTCTTTCTTACTTCTTTCTTTCATCTTTCTTTATTCTTTCTTACTTCTTTCTTTCCTTCTTCTTCTTTCTTCTTTCTTTTTTCTTCTTTCTTTCTTCTTTCTTACTTCTTTCTTTCTTCTTTCTTTCATTCTTCGTTCTTTCTTCTTTCTTAGTTCTTTCTTTCTTTCTTCTTTCATTCTTTTTTCTCTCTTTCTTCTTTCTTTCTTCTTTCTTTCTTCTTTCTTTCTTTCTTCTTTCATTCTTTTTTTCTCTCTTTCTTCTTTCTTACTTCTTTCTTTCTTCTTTCTTTCTTCTTTCTTTCTTCTTTCTTTCTTTCTTGTTTCTTTCTTTCTTTCTTATTTATTTCTTCTTTCTTTCTTCTTTTTTCTTTCTTCTTTCTTTCTTTCTTCTTTCTTTCATGTTTCTGTCTTTCTTCTTTCTTTCTCCTTTCTTTCTTTCTTCTTTCATTCTTTTTTCTCTCTTAATTCTTTCTTTCTTCTTTCGTTCTTCTTTCTTTCTTCTTTCTTTCTTTTTTCTTTCCTTCTTTCTTCTTTCTTTCTTTCTTCTTTCTTTCTTCTTTCTTTCTTCTTTCTTACTTTCTTCTTTCTTTCTTCTTTCTTTCTTCTTTCTTACTTCTTTCTTTCTTCTTCCTTTCTTTCTTTCTTCTTTCTTTCTTCTTTCTTACTTCTTTCTTACTTCTTCCTTTCTTCTTTCTTTCTTCTTTCTTCTTTCTTTCTTCTTTCTTTCTTCTTTCTTTCTTCTTTCTTACTTCTTTCTTTCTTCTTCCTTTCTTATTTCTTTCTTCTTTCTTTCTTCTTTCTTACTTCTTTCTTTAATCTTTCTTTATTCTTTCTTACTTCTTTCTTTCTTTCTTCTTTCTTTCTTCTTTCTTTCTTTCTTCTTTCTTTCTTCTTTCTTACTTCTTTCTTTCTTCTTTCTTTCTTTCTTTCTTCTTTCTTTCTTCTTACTTCTTTCTTTCTTCTTTCTTTCTTCTTTCTTTCTTCTTTCTTTCTTCTTTCTTTCTTTCTTCTTTCTTTCTTCTTTCTTTCTTTCTTTCTTCTTTCTTTCTTTCTTCTTTCTTTCTTTCTTTCTTCTTTCTTCTTTCTTTCTTTCTTCTTTCTTTCTTCTTTCTTTCTTTCTTCTTTCTTTATTCTTCCTTTCTTCTTCCATTCTTCTTCTTTCTTCTTTCTTTCTTACTTCTTTCTTTCTTTCTTCTTTCTTTCTTCTTTCTTTCTACTTTCTTTCTTTCTTCATTATTTCTTCTTTCTTTCTTCTTTCTTTCTTCTTTCTTTCTTCTTTCTTTCTTCTTTCTTTCTTTCTTCTTTCTTTCTTCTTTCTTTCTTTCTTTCTTCTTCTTTCTTTCTTCTTTCTTTCTTTCTTCTTTCTTCTTTCTTTCTTCTTTCTTTCTTACTTCTTTCTTTCTTTCTTCTTTCTTTCTTCTTTCTTTCTACTTTCTTTCTTTCTTCATTATTTCTTCTTTCTTCTTTCTTTCTTCTTTCTTTCTTCTTCTTTTCTTTCTTCTTTCTTTCTTCTTTCTTTCTTCTTTCTTTCTTCTTTCTTTCTACTTTCTTTCTTTCTTCATTATTTCTTCTTTCTTTCTTTCTCCTTTCTTTCTTCTTTCTTTCTTCTTTCTTACTTCTATCTTACTTCTTTCTTTCTTACTTCTTTTTTCTTCTTCCTTTCTTCTTTCTTTCTTCTTCCTTCTTTCTTCTTTCTTTCATTCTTCTTTCTTTCTTCTTTCTTTCTTCTTTCTTTCTTCTTTCTCTCTTTCCTCTTTCTTTCTTCTTTCTTTCTTCTTTCTTTCTTCTTTCTTTCTTCTTTCTTTATTCTTTCGTCTTCTTTATTTCTTCTTTCTTTCTTCTTTCTTTCTTTCTTTCTTTCCTCTTTCTTTCTTCTTTCTTTCTTATTTCTTTCTTCTTTCTTTCTTCTTTCTTCTTTTTTTCTTTCTTCTTTCTTTCTTCTTTCTTTCTTCTTTCTTTCTTTCTTTCTTTCTTTCTTTCTTTCTTTCTTCTTTCTTTCTTCTTTCTTCTTTTTTTCTATCTTCTTTCTTTCTTCTTTCTTTCTTCTTTCTTCTTTTTTCTTTCTTCTTTCTTTATTCTTTCTTTATTCTTTCTTTCTTTCTTCTTTCTTTCATCTTTCTTTCTTCTTTCTTTCTTACTTCTTTCTTTCTTCTTTCTTCTTTCTTTCTTCTTTCTTTCTTTCTTCATTCTTTCTTCATTCTTTCTTCTTTCTTTCTTCTTTCTTTCTTCTTTCTTTCTTCTTTCTTACTTTCTTCTTTCTTTCTTCTTTCTTACTTATTTCTTTCTTCTTTTTTACTTCTTTCCATTCTCTTTCTTTCTTCTTTCTTTCTTCTTTCTTCTTTCTTTCTTAGTTCTTTCTTTCTTCTTTCTTTCTTCTTACTTTCTACTTTCTTTCTTTCTTCATTATTTCTTCTTTCTTTCTTCTTTCTTTCTTCTTTCTTTCTTCTTTTTTTTCTTTCTTCTTTCTTTCTTCTTTCTTTCTTCTTTCTTTCTTCTTTCTTTCTTGTTTCGTCTTTCTTTCTTTCTTCTTTCATTCTTCTTTCTTTCTTCTTCCTTACTTTCTTCTTTCTTTCTTCTTTCTTTCCTCTTTCTTTCTTCTTTCTTTCTTCTTTCTTTCTTCTTTCTTTCTTCTTTCTTGCCTCTTTCTTTCTTCTTTCTTTCTTCTTTCTTTTTTCTTTCTTACTTCTTTCTTTCATCTTTCTTTATTCTTTCTTACTTCTTTCTTTCTTTCTTCTTTCTTTCTTCTTTCTTTTTTTCTTCTTTCTTTCTTCTTTCTTACTTCTTTCTTTCTTCTTTCTTTCTTTCTTTCTTTCTTCTTTCTTTCTTCTTTCTTTCTTCTTTCTTTCTTCTTTCTTTCTTTCTTCTTTCTTTCTTCTTTCTTTCTTTCTTTCTTCTTTCTTTCTTTCTTCTTTCTTTCTTTCTTTCTTCTTTCTTCTTTCTTTCTTTCTTCTTTCTTTCTTCTTTCTTTCTTTCTTCTTTCTTTATTCTTCCTTTCTTCTTCCTTTCTTCTTTCTTTCTTCTTTCTTTCTTACTTCTTTCTTTCTTTCTTCTTTCTTTCTTCTTTCTTTCTACTTTCTTTCTTTCTTCATTATTTCTTCTTTCTTTCTTCTTTCTTTCTTCTTTCTTTCTTCTTTCTTTCTTCTTTCTTTCTTCTTTCTTTCTTTCTTCTTTCTTTCTTCTTTCTTTCTTTCTTCTTTCTTTCTTTCTTCTTTCTTTCTTTCTTCTTTCTTCTTTCTTTCTTCTTTCTTTCTTCTTTCTTTCTTTCTTCTTTCTTTCTTCTTCCTTTCTTCTTCCTTTCTTCTTTCTTTCTTCTTTATTACTTACTTCTTTCTTTCTTTCTTCTTTCTTTCTTCTTTCTTTCTTCTTTCTTTCTTTCTTGTTTCTTTCTTTCTTGTTTCTTTCTTTCTTTCTTATTTAATTCTTCTTTCTTTCTTCTTTTTTCTTTCTTCTTTCTTTCTTTCTTCTTTCTTTCTACTTTCTTTCTTTCTTCATTATTTCTTCTTTCTTTCTTTCTCCTTTCTTTCTTCTTTCTTACTTCTTTCTTACTTCTTTCTTACTTCTTTCTTTCTTAGTTCTTTTTTCTTCTTCCTTTCTTCTTTCTTTCTTCTTCCTTCTTTCTTTCATTCTTCTTTCTTTCTTCTTTCTTTCTTCTTTCTTTCTTCTTTCTTTCTTTCCTCTTTCTTTCTTCTTTCTTTCTTCTTTCTTTCTTCTTTCTTTCTTCTTTCTTTCTTCTTTCTTCTTTCTTTATTTCTTCTTTCTTTCTTCTTTCTTTCTTTCTTTCTTTCCTCTTTCTTTCTTCTTTCTTTCTTCTTTCTTTCTTCTTTCTTTCTTTTTTCTTTCTTAATTCTTTCTTTCTTCTTTCTTTCTTCTTTCTTTCTTCTTTCTTTCTTCTTTCATTCTTCATTCTTTCTTTCTTCCTTCTTTATTCTTTCTTCTTTCCTTCTTCTTTCTTTCTTCATTCTTTCTTATTTCTTTCTTCTTTCTTTATTCTTTCTTTCTTCTTTCTTTCTTTCTGTCTTCTTTCTTTCTTCTCTCTTTCTTCTTTCTTTCTTTCTTCTTTCTTTCTTATTTCTGTCTTCTTTCTTTCTTCTTTCTTTCATCTTTCTTCTTTCTTTCTTTCTTCTTTCTTTCTTCTTTCTTTCATTCTTCGTTCTTTCTTCTTTCTTAGTTCTTTCTTTCTTTCTTCTTTCATTCTTTTTTCTCTCTTTCTTCTTTCTTTCTTCTTTCTTTCTTCTTTCTTTCTTCTTTCTTTCTTTCTTCTTTCATTCTTTTTTTCTCTCTTTCTTCTTTCTTACTTCTTTCTTTCTTCTTTCTTTCTTCTTTCTTTCTTTCTTGTTTCTTTCTTTCTTTCTTATTTATTTCTTCTTTCTTTCTTCTTTTTTCTTTCTTCTTTCTTTCTTTCTTCTTTCTTTCATGTTTCTGTCTTTCTTCTTTCTTTCTCCTTTCTTTCTTTCTTCTTTCATTCTTTTTTCTCTCTTAATTCTTTCTTTCTTCTTTCTTTCTTCTTTCTTTCTTCTTTCTTTCTTTTTTCTTTCCTTCTTTCTTCTTTCTTTCTTTCTTCTTTCTTTCTTCTTTCTTTCTTCTTTCTTACTTTCTTCTTTCTTTCTTCTTTCTTTCTTCTTTCTTACTTCTTTCTTTCTTCTTCCTTTCTTCTTTCTTTCTTCTTTCTTTCTTCTTTCTTACTTCTTTCTTACTTCTTCCTTTCTTCTTTCTTTCTTCTTTCTTTCTTTCTTCTTTCTTTCTTCTTTCTTTCTTTCTTTCTTCTTTCTTTCTTTATTCTTTCTTTCTTTCTTCTTTCTTCTTTCTTTCTTCTTTCTTTCTTACTTCTTTCTTTCTTTCTTCTTTCTTTCTTCTTTCTTTCTACTTTCTTTCTTTCTTCATTATTTCTTCTTTCTTCTTTCTTTCTTCTTTCTTTCTTCTTCTTTTCTTTCTTCTTTCTTTCTTCTTTCTTTCTTCTTTCTTTCTTCTTTCTTTCTACTTTCTTTCTTTCTTCATTATTTCTTCTTTCTTTCTTTCTCCTTTCTTTCTTCTTTCTTTCTTCTTTCTTACTTCTATCTTACTTCTTTCTTTCTTACTTCTTTTTTCTTCTTCCTTTCTTCTTTCTTTCTTCTTCCTTCTTTCTTCTTTCTTTCATTCTTCTTTCTTTCTTCTTTCTTTCTTCTTTCTTTCTTCTTTCTCTCTTTCCTCTTTCTTTCTTCTTTCTTTCTTCTTTCTTTCTTCTTTCTTTCTTCTTTCTTTATTCTTTCGTCTTTCTTTATTTCTTCTTTCTTTCTTCTTTCTTTCTTTCTTTCTTTCCTCTTTCTTTCTTCTTTCTTTCTTCTTTCTTTCTTCTTTCTTTCTTCTTTCTTCTTTTTTTCTTTCTTCTTTCTTTCTTCTTTCTTTCTTCTTTCTTTCTTTCTTTCTTTCTTTCTTTCTTCTTTCTTTCTTCTTTCTTCTTTTTTTCTATCTTCTTTCTTTCTTCTTTATTTCTTCTTTCTTCTTTTTTTCTTTCTTCTTTCTTTATTCTTTCTTTATTCTTTCTTTCTTTCTTCTTTCTTTCATCTTTCTTTCTTCTTTCTTTCTTACTTCTTTCTTTCTTCTTTCTTCTTTCTTTCTTCTTTCTTTCTTCTTTCTTTCTTCTTTCTTTCTTCTTTCTTACTTTCTTCTTTCTTTCTTCTTTCTTACTTATTTCTTTCTTCTTTTTTACTTCTTTCCACTCTCTTTCTTTCTTCTTTCTTTCTTCTTTCTTCTTTCTTTCTTACTTCTTTCTTTCTTCTTTCTTTCTTCTTACTTTCTACTTTCTTTCTTTCTTCATTATTTCTTCTTTCTTTCTTCTTTCTTTCTTCTTTCTTTCTTCTTTTTTTTCTTTCTTCTTTCTTTCTTCTTTCTTTCTTCTTTCTTTCTTCTTTCTTTCTTGTTTCGTCTTTCTTTCTTTCTTCTTTCATTCTTCTTTCTTTCTTCTTCCTTACTTTCTTCTTTCTTTCTTCTTTCTTCCTCTTTCTTTCTTCTTTCTTTCTTCGTTCTTTCTTCTTTCTTTCTTCTTTCTTGCCCCTTTCTTTCTTCTTTCTTTCTTCTTTCTTTCTTCTTTCTTTCCTCTTTCTTTCTTCTTTCTTTCTTCTTTGTTTCTTCTTTCTTTCCTCTTTCTTCTTTCTTTCTTCTTTCTTCTTTCTTTCTTCTGTCTTACTTTCTTCTTTCTTTCTTCTTTTTTTTTTTTCTTTCTTCTTTCTTTCTTACTTCTTTCTTTCTTTCTTCTTTCTTTCTTCTTTCTTTCTACTTTCTTTCTTTCTTCTTTCTTTCTTCTTTCTTTCTTCTTTCTTTCTTCTTTCTTCTTTTTTTCTTTCTTCTTTCTTTCTTTCTTCTTTCTTCTTTCTTTCTTACTTCTTTCTTTCTTCTTTCTTTCTTCTTACTTTCTACTTTCTTTCTTTCTTCATTATTTCTTCTTTCTTTCTTCTTTCTTTCTTCTTTCTTTCTTCTTTTTTTTCTTTCTTCTTTCTTTCTTCTTTCTTTCTTCTTTCTTTCTTCTTTCTTTCTTGTTTCGTCTTTCTTTCTTTCTTCTTTCATTCTTCTTTCTTTCTTCTTCCTTACTTTCTTCTTTCTTTCTTCTTTCTTTCCTCTTTCTTTCTTCTTTCTTTCTTCGTTCTTTCTTCTTTCTTTCTTCTTTCTTGCCCCTTTCTTTCTTCTTTCTTTCTTCTTTCTTTCTTCTTTCTTTCCTCTTTCTTTCTTCTTTCTTTCTTCTTTGTTTCTTCTTTCTTTCCTCTTTCTTCTTTCTTTCTTCTTTCTTCTTTCTTTCTTCTTTCTTCTTTCTTCTTTCTTTCTTCTGTCTTACTTTCTTCTTTCTTTCTTCTTTTTTTTTTTTCTTTCTTCTTTCTTACTTCTTTCTTTATTCTTTCTTACTTCTTTCTTTCTTACTTCTTTCTTTCTTCTTCCTTTCTTCTTTCTTTCTTCTTCCTTCTTTCTTCTTTCTTTCATTCTTCTTTCTTTCTTCTTTCTTTCTTCTTTCTTTCTTCTTTCTTTCTTTCCTCTTTCTTTCTTCTTTCTTTCTTCTTTCTTTCTTCTTTCTTTCTTCTTTCTTCTTTCTTTATTTCTTCTTTCTTTCTTCTTTCTTTCTTTCTTTCTTTCCTCTTTCTTTCTTCTTTCTTTCTTCTTTCTTTCTTCTTTCTTTCTTCTTTCTTCTTTTTTTCTTTCTTCTTTCTTTCTTCTTTCTTTCTTCTTTCTTTCTTTCTTTCTTTCTTCTTTCTTTCTTCTTTCTTCTTTTTTTCTTTCTTCTTTCTTTCTTCTTTCTTTCTTCTTTCTTCTTTTTTTCTTTCTTCTTTCTTTCTTCTTTCTTTCTTCTTCCTCCTTTCTTCTTTCTTTCATTCTTCTTTCTTTATTCTTTCTTTATTCTTTCTTTCTTTCTTCTTTCTTTCATCTTTCTTTCTTCTTTCTTTCTTACTTCTTTCTTTCTTCTTTCTTCTTTCTTTCTTCTTTCTTTCTTTCTTCATTCTTTCTTCTTTCTTTCTTCTTTCTTTCTTCTTTCATTCTTCTTTCTTTCTTCTTTCTTTCTTCTTTCTTACTTTCTTCTTTCTTTCTTCTTTCTTACTTCTTTCTTTCTTCTTTTTTACTTCTTTCCATTCTCTTTCTTTCTTCTTTCTTTCTTCTTTCTTCTTTCTTTCTTACTTCTTTCTTTCTTCTTTCTTTCTTCTTACTTTCTACTTTCTTTCTTTCTTCATTATTTCTTCTTTCTTTCTTCTTTCTTTCTTCTTTCTTTCTTGTTTCGTCTTTCTTTCTTTCTTCTTTCATTCTTCTTTCTTTCTTCTTTCTTTCTTCTTCCTTACTTTCTTCTTTCTTTCTTCTTTCTTTCCTCTTTCTTTCTTCTTTCTTTCTTCTTTCTTTCTTCTTTCTTCTTTCTTGCCTCTTTCTTTCTTCTTTCTTTCTTCTTTCTTTCTTCTTTCTTTCCTCTTTCTTTCTTCTTTCTTTCTTCTTTGTTTCTTCTTTCTTTCCTCTTTCTTCTTTCTTTCTTCTTTCTTCTTTCTTTCTTCTTTCTTCTTTCTTTCTTCTTTCTTACTTTCTTCTTTCTTTCTTCTTTTTTTTTTTTCTTTCTTCTTTCTTACTTCTTTCTTTATTCTTTCTTACTTCTTTCTTACTTCTTTCTTTCTTCTTCCTTTCTTCTTTCTTTCTTCTTCCTTCTTTCTTCTTTCTTTCATTCTTCTTTCTTTATTCTTTCTTTATTCTTTCTTTCTTCTTTCTTTCTTTCTTCTTTCTTTCTTCTTTCTTTCTTCTTTCTTTGTTTCTTTCTTCTTTCTTTCTTCTTTCTTTCTTCTTTCTTTCTTCTTTCTTTCTTCTTTCTTTCTTTCTTCTTTCTTTCTTCTTTCTTTCTTCTTTCTTTCTTCTTTCTTTCTTTCTCCTTTATTTCCTTCTTTCTTTCTTCTTTCATTCTTCTTTCTTTCTTCTTTATTTCTTCTTTCTTTCTTTCTCCTTTATTTCCTTCTTTCTTTCTTCTTTCATTCTTCTTTCTTTCTTCTTTCTTTCTTTCTTCTTTCTTTGTTCTTTCTTTCTTTCTTCTTTCTTTCTTCTTTCTTTCTTCTTTCTTTCTTCTAACTTTCTTTCTTCTTCCTTTCTTCTTTCTTTCTTCTTTCTTTCTTCTTTCTTTCTTCTTTCTTACTTCTTTCTTACTTGTTTCTTTCTTTTTGTTACTTATTTTTTTTCTTCATTCTTTCTTCTTTCTTTCTTCTTTCTTTCATTCTTCTTTCTTTCCTACTTCTTTCTTTCTTTCTTCTTTCTTTCTTCTTTCTTTCTACTTTCTTTCTTTCTTCTTTCTTTCTTCTTTCTTTCTTCTTTCTTTCTTCTTTCTTCTTTTTTTCTTTCTTCTTTCTTTCTTCTTTCTTTCTTCTTTCTTTCTTTCTTTCTTTCTTTCTTTCTTTCTTCTTTCTTTCTTCTTTCTTCTTTCTTAATTTCTTCTTTCTTTCTTCTTTCTTTCCTCTTTCTTTCGTCTTTCTTTCTTGTTTCGTCTTTCTTTCTTTCTTCTTTGTTTCTTCTTTCTTTCTTCTTTCATTCTTCTTTCTTTCTTTATTATTTATTTCTTCTTTCTTTCTTTCTTCTTTCTTTCTTCTTCCTTTCTTCTTTCATTCTTCTTTCTTTCTTTATTATTTCTTTCTTCCTTCTTTCTTAATTCTTTCTTCCTTTCTTGTTTCTTTCTTTTCTTTCTTCTTTCTTTCTTTCTTCTTTTTTCCTTCTTTCTTTCTTCTTTCTTTCTGCTTTCTTTCTTCTTTCTTTCTTTCTTCTTCCTTTCTTCTTTCTTTCTTCTTTCTTTCTTCTTTCTTTCTTCTTTCTTACTTCTTTCTTACTTGTTTCTTACTTTTTGTTACTTATTTTTTTTCTTCATTCTTTTTTCTTTCTTTCTTCTTTCTTTCATTCATCTTTCTTTCTTACTTCTTTCTTTCTTCTTTCTTTCTACTTTCTTTTTTTCTTCATTATTTCTTCTTTCTTTCTTCTTTCTTTCTTATTTCTTTCTTCTTTTTTTCTTTCTTCTTTCTTTCTTCTTTCTTTCTTCTTTCTTTCTTACTTCTTTCTTAACTCTTTCCTTGTTTCTTCTTTCTTTCTTACTACTTTCTTTCTTCTTTCTTTCTTCTTTCTTTCTTTCTTCTTTCATTCTTTTTTTCTCTCTTTCTTCTTTCTTACTTCTTTCTTTCTTTTTTCTTTCTTCTTTCTTTCTTCTTTCTTTCTTTCTTTTTTCTTTCTTTCTTTCTTATTTATTTCTTCTTTCTTTCTTCTTTTTTTCTTCCTTCTTTCTTTCTTTCTTCTTTCTTTATTTCTTCTTTCTTTCTTCTTTCTTTCTTTCTTCTTTCTTTCTTCTTTCTTTCTTCTTTCTTTCTTCCTTCGTTCTTCTTTCTTCTTTCCTTCTTTCTTCTTTCTTTCTTCTTTCTTCTTTCTTTCTTCTTTCTTTCCTTCATACTTCTTTCTTACTTCTTTCTTTCTTCTTTCTTTATTTCTTCTTTCTTTCTTCTTTCTTTCTTTCTTCTTTCTTTCTTCTTTCTTTCTTCTTTCTTTCTCCTTTCTTTCTTTCTTCTTTCTTTCTTTCTTCTTTCCTTCTTCTTACTTTCTTTCTTACTTCTTTCTTAATTTTTCTAACTTCTTTCTTTCTTCTTTCTTTCTTCTTACTTTCTTCTTTCTTTCTTCTTTCTTCTTTCTTTCTTTCTTCTTTCTTTCTTCTTTCTTTCATTCTTCTTTCTTTCTTCTTTCTTACTTCTTTCTTTCTTTCTTCTTTCATTCTTTTTTCTCTCTTTCTTCTTTCTTCTTTCTTTCTTATTTCTTTCTTTCTTCTTTCATTCTTTTTTTCTCTCTTTCTTCTTTCTTACTTCTTTCTTTCTTCTTTCTTTCTTCTTTCTTTCTTCTTTCTTTCTTGTTTCTTTCTTTCTTTCTTATTTATTTCTTCTTTCTTTCTTCTTTTTTTCTTTCTTCTTTCTTTCTTTCTTCTTTCTTTCATGTTTCTTTCTTTCTTCTTTCTTTCTCCTTTCTTTCTTTCTTCTTTCATTCTTTTTTCTCTGTTACTTCTTTCTTACTTCTTTCTTTCATCTTTCTTTCTTCTTTCTTTCTTCTTTCTTTCTTCTTTCTTTCTTCTTTCTTTCTTTTTTCTTTCCTTCTTTCTTCTTTCTTTCTTTCTTCTTTCTTTCTTCTTTCTTACTTTCTTCTTTCTTTCTTCTTTCTTTCTTCTTTCTTACTTCTTTCTTTCTTCTTCCTTTCTTCTTTCTTTCTTCTTCCTGCTTTCTTCTTTCTTTCATTCTTCTTTCTTCTTTCTTTCTTCTTTCTTTCTTTCTTCTTTCTTTCTTCTTTCTTTCTTTCTTCTTTCTTTCTTTCTTCTTTCTTTCTTTCTTCTTTCTTCTTTCTTTCTTCTTTCTTTCTTCTTTCTTTCTTTCTTCTTTCTTTCTTCTTCCTTTCTTCTTCCTTTCTTCTTTCTTTCTTCTTTATTACTTACTTCTTTCTTTCTTTCTTCTTTCTTTCTTCTTTCTTTCTTCTTTCTTTCTTTCTTGTTTCTTTCTTTCTTGTTTCTTTCTTTCTTTCTTATTTAATTCTTCTTTCTTTCTTCTTTTTTCTTTCTTCTTTCTTTCTTTCTTCTTTCTTTCTACTTTCTTTCTTTCTTCATTATTTCTTCTTTCTTTCTTTCTCCTTTCTTTCTTCTTTCTTTCTTCTTTCTTACTTCTTTCTTTCTTCTTCCTTTCTTCTTTCTTTCTTCTTCCTGCTTTCTTCTTTCTTTCATTCTTCTTTCTTTCTTCTTTCTTTCTTCTTTCTTTCTTCTTTCTTTCTTCTTTCTTTCTTTTTTCTTTCTTAATTCTTTCTTTCTTCTTTCTTTCTTCTTTCTTTCTTCTTTCTTTCTTCTTTCTTTCTTCATTCTTTCTTTCTTCCTTCTTTCTTCTTTCTTTCTTCTTTCTTTCTTCTTTCTTTCTTTCTGTCTTCTTTCTTTCTTCTCTCTTTCTTCTTTCTTTCTTTCTTCTTTCTTTCTTATTTCTGTCTTCTTTCTTTCTTCTTTCTTTCTTCTTTCTTTCTTTCTTTCTTCTTTCTTTCTTATTTCTTTCTTCTTTCTTTCTTCTTTCTTTCTTCTTACTTTCTTTCTTCTTCCTTTCTTCTTTCTTTCTTCTTTCTTTCTTCTTTCTTTCTTCTTTCTTACTTCTTTCTTACTTGTTTCTTACTTTTTGTTACTTATTTTTTTTCTTCATTCTTTCTTCATTCATTCTTCTTTCTTTCATTCTTCTTTCTTTCTTACTTCTTTCTTTCTTTCTTCTTTCTTTCTTCTTTCTTTCTACTTTCTTTCTTTCTTCATTGTTTCTTCTTTCTTTCTTCTTTCTTTCTTCTTTCTTTCTTCTTTTTTTCTTTCTTCTTTCTTTCTTCTTTCTTTCTTCTTTCTTTCTTTCTTCTTTCTTTCTTCTTTCTTTCTTCCTTCTTTCTTTCTTCTTTCTTTCTTCTTTCCTTCTTCTTTCTTTCTTCTTTCTTTTTTTCTTCTTTCTTTCTTCTTTCTTTCTTCTTTCTTTCTTTCTTCTTTCTTCTCTTTCTTTCTTTCTTCTTTATCTCTTCTTTCTTTCTTTATTTTTCTTTCTACTTTCTTTCTTCTTTCTTTCATCCTTCGTTCTTCCTTCTTCTTTCCTTCTTTCTTCCTTCTTTCTTCTTTCTTCTTCTTTCTCCTTTCTTTCCTTCTTACTTCTTTCTTACTTCTTTCTTTCTTCTTTCTTTATCTCTTCTTTCTTTCTTCTTTCTTTCTTCTTTCTTTCTTCCTTCGTTCTTCTTTCTTCTTTCCTTCTTTCTTCTTTCTTTCTTCTTTCTTCTTTCTTTCTTCTTTCTTTCCTTCTTACTTCTTTCTTACTTCTTTCTTTCTTTCTTGTTTCTTTCTTTCTTCTTTCCTTCTTCTTACTTTCTTTCTTACTTCTTTCTTAATTTTTCTAACTTCTTTCTTTCTTCTTTCTTTCTTCTTTCTTTCTTCTTTCTTACTTTCTTCTTTCTTTCTTCTTTCTTTCTTCTTTCTTACTTCTTTCTTTCTTCTTCCTTTCTTCTTTCTTTCTTCTTTCTTTCTTCTTTCTTACTTCTTTCTTACTTCTTCCTTTCTTCTTTCTTTCTTCTTTCTTCTTCCTTTCTTCTTTCTTTCTTCTTTCTTCTTTCTTTCTTCTTTCTTTCTTCTTTCTTTCTTCTTTCTTACTTCTTTCTTTCTTCTTCCTTTCTTATTTCTTTCTTCTTTCTTTCTTCTTTCTTACTTCTTTCTTTAATCTTTCTTTATTCTTTCTTACTTCTTTCTTTCTTTCTTCTTTCTTTCTTCTTTCTTTCTTTCTTCTTTCTTTCTTCTTTCTTACTTCTTTCTTTCTTCTTTCTTTCTTTCTTTCTTCTTTCTTTCTTCTTACTTCTTTCTTTCTTCTTTCTTTCTTCTTTCTTTCTTCTTTCTTTCTTCTTTCTTTCTTTCTTCTTTCTTTCTTTCTTTCTTCTTTCTTCTTTCTTTCTTTCTTCTTTCTTTCTTCTTTCTTTCTTTCTTCTTTCTTTATTCTTCCTTTCTTCTTCCATTCTTCTTTCTTTCTTCTTTCTTTCTTACTTCTTTCTTTCTTTCTTCTTTCTTTCTTCTTTCTTTCTACTTTCTTTCTTTCTTCATTATTTCTTCTTTCTTTCTTCTTTCATTCTTCTTTCTTTCTTCTTTCTTTCTTCTTTCTTTCTTCTTTCTTTCTTTCTTCTTTCTTTCTTCTTTCTTTCTTTCTTTCTTCTTTCTTTCTTTCTTCTTTCTTTCTTTCTTCTTTCTTCTTTCTTTCTTCTTTCTTTCTTACTTCTTTCTTTCTTTCTTCTTTCTTTCTTCTTTCTTTCTACTTTCTTTCTTTCTTCATTATTTCTTCTTTCTTCTTTCTTTCTTCTTTCTTTCTTCTTCTTTTCTTTCTTCTTTCTTTCTTCTTTCTTTCTTCTTTCTTACTTTCTTCTTTCTTTCTACTTTCTTTCTTCTTTCTTTCTTTCTTCTTTCTTTCTTCTTTCTTTCTTTCTCCTTTCTTTCTTATTTCTTTCTTTCTTCTTTCTTTCTTCTTTCCTTCTTTCTTCTTTCTTTCTTCTTTCTTCTTTCTTTCTTCTTTCTTTCCTTCTTACTTCTTTCTTACTTCTTTCTTTCTTCTTTCTTTATTCCTTCTTTCTTTCTTCTTTCCTTCTTTCTTCTTTCTTCGTTCTTTCTTTCTTTCTTCCTTCTTTCTTCTTTCTTTCTTCTTTCTTTCTTCTTTCTTTCTTTGTTCTTTCTTTATTTTTTCTTTCTTTCTTCTTTCTTTCTTCTTTCTTTCTTTCTACTTTCTTTATTATATCTTCCTTCTTTCTTTCTTCTTTCTTTTTTCCTTCTTTCTTCTTTCTTTCTTCTTTCTTTCTTCTTTCTTTCTTCTTACTTTCTTTCTTATTTCTGTCTTTCTTTCTCATTTCTTTCTTCTTTCTTTCTTTCTTCTTTCTTTCTTTCTTTCTTCCTTCTTTCTTTCTTCTTTCTTTCTTCCGTCTTTATTCTTTCTTTCTTCTTTCTTTCTTTCTTTCTTTCTTCTTTCTTTCCTCTTTATTTCTTCTTTATTTCTTCTGTCTTTCTTCCTTCTTTCTTTCTTCTTTCTTTTTTCTTCTTTATTTCTTTCTTCTTTCTTTCTTCTTTCTTTCTTGTTTCTCTCTTTCTTCCTTCTTTCTTGTTTCTTTATTTCTTCTTTCTTCTTTCTTTCTTCTTTCTTTCTTTCTTCTTTCTTTCTTCTCTCTTTCTTACTTCTTTTTTCTTTCTTTCTTTCTTCTATCTATCTTCTTTCATTCTTTTTTCTTTCTTACTTCTTTCTTTCTTCTTTCTTTCTTCCCTCTTTCTTTCCTGTTTCTTTCTTTCTTCTTTCTTTCTTCTTTCTTTCTTTCTTCTTTCTTTCTTTTTTCTTTCTTTCTTCTTACTTTCTTTCTTGTTTCTTTCTTTCTTTCTTTCTTATTTCTTTCTTCTTTCTTTCTTCTTTCTTTGTTCTTTCTTTCTTTCTTTCTTCTTTCTTCTTTCTTCTTTCTTTCTTTCTTACTTATTTCTTACTTCTTTAATTCTTCTTTCATTCTTCTTTCTCACTTCTTTCTTTCTTCTTTCTTTCTTAATTCTTACTTCTTTCTAACTTCTTTCTTTCTTCTTTCTTTCTTCTTTCTTTCTTCTTCCTTTATTCTTTCTTTCTTCTTTCTTTCTTTCTTTGTTCTTTCTTTCTTCTTTCTTTATTCTTTATTTCTTTCTTATTTCTTTCTTCTTTCTTTATTCTTTCATTCTTTCTTCTTTCTTTCTTGTTTTTTCTTACTTCTTTCTTTCTTCTTCCTTTCTTCTTTCTTTCTTCTTTCTTTACTCTTTCTTTCTTCTTTCTTATTTCTTTCTTACTTCTTTCTTACTGCTTTCTTTCTTCTTTCTTACTTTTTCTTCCTTCTTTCTTACTTCTTTCTTACTTCTTTCTTTGTTCTTTCTCTCTTACTTCTTTCTTAACTCTTTCTTTGTTTCTTCTTTCTTTCTTCCTTCTTTCTTACTTCTTTCTTTCTTCTTTCTTTCTTCTTTCTTCTCTTTCTTTCTTCTTTCTTACTTCTTATTTCTTCTTTCTTTCCACTTTCTTTCTTACTTCTTTCTTACTTCTTTCTTACTTCTTTCTTACTTCTTTATTTCCTCATTCTTACTTTTTTCTCTCTTCTTTCTTTCTTCTTTCTTTCTTCTTTCTTTCTTCTTTCTTTCTTCTTTCTTTCTTCTTTCTTTCTTCTTTCTTTCTTTCTTCTTTCTTTCTTCTTTCTTTCTTTCTTCTTTCTTCTCTTTCTTTCATTCTTCTTTCTACTTTCTTTCTTCTTTCATTCTTCTTTCTTTCTTCTTTCTTTCTTCTTTATTTCATCTTTCTTTCTTCCTTGTTTCTTTCTTTCTTCTTTCTTCCTTCTTTCTTCTTTCTTTCTTGTTTCTTTCTTTCTTCTTTCGTTCTTCTTCCTTTCTTCCTTCTTTCTTCTTTCTTTATTTCTTCTTTCTTTCTTCCTTCTTTCTTCTTTCTTTCTTTCTTCTTTCTTTCTTTCTTCTTTCTTTCTTCTTTCTTTCTTCTTTCTTTCTTCTTTATTTCTTTCTTCTTTCTTTCTTCTCTCTTTCTTCCTTCTTTCTTCTTTCTTTCTTTTTTCTTTCTTTCTTACTTCTTTCTTTCTTTCTTCTTTCTTTCTTCCTTCTTTCTTTCTTCCTTCTTTCTTTCTTGTTTCTTTCTTTCTTTCTTCTTTCTTTCTTCTTTCTTTCTTCTTTCTTTCTTCTTTCTTCTTTCTTCTTTCTTCTTTCTTCTTTCTTTCTTTCTTCTTTCTTTCTTCTTTCTTTCTTCTTTCTCTCTTCTTTCTTTCTTCTTTCTTTCTTCTTTCTTTCTTCTTTCTTTCTTACTTCTTTCTTACTTCTTTCTTACTTCTTTCTTTCTTCTTTCTTTCTTCTTTCTTTCTCCTTTCTTTCTTTCTTCTTTCTTTCTTCTTTCTTTCTTCTTTCTTTCTTTCTTCTTTCTTCTCTCTCTTTCTTTCTTCTTTCTTCTCTTTCTTTCTTTCTTCTTTCTTCTTTCTTTCTTCTTTCTTTCTTCTTACTTTCTTTCTTCTTTCTTTCTTCTTTCTTTCTTATTTCTTTCTTTCTTGTTTCTTTCTTTCTTCTTTCTCTCTTCTTTCGTTCTTCTTTCTTTCTTCTTTATTTCATCTTTCTTTCTTCCTTCGTTCTTCTTTCTTTCTTCTTTCTTCCTTCTTTCTTTCTTCTTTCTTCTTTCTTTCTTTCTTCTTTCTCTCTTCTTTTTTTCTTTCTTTTTTCTTTCTACTTTCTTTCTTCTTTCTTACTTCTTTCTTCCTTTCTTGTTTATTTCTTTCTTCTTTCCTTCTTCTTACTTTCTTTCTTACTTCTTTCTTAATTTTTCTAACTTCTTTCTTTCTTCTTTCTTTCTTCTTTCTTTCTTCTTCCTTTCTTCTTTCTTTCTTCTTTCTTTCTTCTTTCTTTCTTCTTCCTTTCTTTCTTCTTTCTTCTTTCTTTCTTTCTTCTTTCTTTCTTGTTTCTTTCTTTCTTCTATCTTTCTTCTTTCTTTCTTCTTTCTTTCTTTCTTCTTTCTTTCTTTCTTCTTTCTTACTTCTTTCTTACTTCTTCTTTCTTCTTTCCTTCTTTCTTCTTTCTTTCTTCTTTCTTTCTTCTTTCTTTCTTCTTTCTTTCTTCTATCTTTCTTCTTTCTTTCTTCTTTCTTTCTTTCTTCTTTCTTTCTTCTTCCTTTCTTCTTTCTTTCTTCTTTCTTTCTTCTTCCTTTCTTCTTTCTTTCTTCTTTCTTTCTTCTTTCTTTCTTCTTTCTTTCTTCTTCCTTTCTTCTTTCTGTCTTCTTTCTTTCTTTCTTCTTTCTTTCTTGTTTCTCTATTCTTACTTTCTTTCTTCTTTCTTTCTTCTTTCTTTCTTCTTTCTTTCTTCTTCCTTTCTTCTTTCTTTCTTCTTTCTTTCTTCTTTCTTTCTTCTTCCTTTCTTCTTTCTTTCTTCTTTCTTTCTTCTTTCTTTCTTCTTTCTTTCTTCTTTCTTTCTTCTTTCTTCTTTCGTTCTTCCTTCTTCTTTCCTTCCTTCTACTTTCTTTCTTTCTTCTTTCTCTCTTCTTTCTTTCTTCTTTCTTTCTTTCTTGTTTCTTTCTTTCTTCTTTCTCTCTTCCTTCTTTCTTCTTTCTTTCTTCTTTCATTCTTCTTTCTTTCTTTTTTCTTTCTACTTTCTTTCTTCTATCTTTCTTCTTTCTTTCTTCTTCCTTTCTTCTTTGTTTCTTCTTTCTTTCTTCTTACTTTCTTTCTTCTTTCTTTCTTCTATCTTTCTTCTTTCTTTCATCTTTCTTTCTTTCTTCTTTCTTTCTTCTTCCTTTCTTCTTTCTTTGTTCTTTCTTTCTTCTTACTTTCTTTCTTCTTTCTTTCTTCTATCTTTCTTCTTTCTTTCTTCTTTCTTTCTCTATTCTTTCTTTCTTCTTCCTTCTTCTTTCTTTCTTCTTTCTTTCTTCTTTCTTTCCTCTTTCTCTCTTCTTTCTTTCTCCTTTCTGTCTTTCTTCTTTTTTTTTCTTTCTTTCTTTCTTTCTTCTTTCTCTCTTCTTTCTTTCTTCTTTCTTTCTTTCTTCTTTCATTTCTTCTTTCTTTTTTTCTTCTTTCTTTCTTTCTTTCTTCTTTCTTTCTTTCTTCTTTCTTTCTTCTTCCTTTCTTCTTTATTTCTTCTTCCTTTCTCTCTTCTTTCTTCTCTTTCTTTCTTGTTTCTTTCTTTCTTTCTTCTTTCTTTCTTCTTTCTTTCTTCTTTCTTACATCTTTCTTTCTTTCTTCTTTCTTTCTTCTTTCTTTCTTTCTTTTTTCATTCTACTTTCTTTCTTCTTTCTTTCTTCCTTCGTTCTTCTTTCTTTCTTCTTTCCTACTTTCTTCTTTCTTTTTTCTTTCTTTCCTTCTACTTTCTTTCTTTCTTTCTTCTTTCTTCTTTCTTTCTTCTTTCTTTCTTCTTTCTTTCTCTCTTATTTCTTTCTTCTTTCTTTCTTCTTTCTTACTTCTTTCTTTCTTCTTTCTTTCTTCTTTCTTTCTTCCTTCCTTCTTCTTTCTTCTTTCCTTCTTTCTTCTTTCTTTCTTCTTTCTTCTTTCTTTCTTATTTTTTTCCTTCTTACTTCTGTCTTACTTCTTTCTTTCTTCTTTCTTTATTTCTTCTTTCTTTCTTCTTTCTTTCTTTCTTCTTTCTTCGTTCTTTCTTTCTTTCTTCCTTCTTTCTTCTTTCTTTCTTTCTTTCTTCTTACCTTCTTCTTTCTTTCTTCTTTCTTTCTTCTTTCTTTCTTTCTTGTTTCTTTCTTTCTTCTTTCCTTCTTCTTACATTCTTTCTTACTTCATTCTTAATTTATCTAACTTCTTTCTTTCTACTTTCTTTCTTCTTACTTTCTTTCTTCTTTCTTTCTTCTTTCTTACTTCTTTCTTTCTTTCTTCTTTCTTTCTTCTTTCTTCTTTCTTTCTTTCTTCTTTCTTTCTTCTTCATTTCTTCATTCTTTCTTCTTTCTTTCTTCTTTCTTTCTTACTTTTTTCTTTCTTCTTTCTTTCTTCTTTCTTTCTTCTTTATTTCTTTATTCTTTCTTTCTTCTTTCTTTCTTCCCTCTTTTTTTCTTCTTTCTTTCTTTCTTCTTTCTTTCTTTCTTTTTTCTTTCTTCTTACTTTCTTTCTTCTTTCTTGCTTTCTTCTTCCTTTCTTCTTTATTTCTTCTTCCTTTCTTACTTCTTTATTTCTTCTTCCTTTCTTCTTTCTTTCTTCTTTCTTTCTTCTTTCTCTCTTCTTTCTTTCTTTCTTTCTTTCTTCTTTCTTCTTTCTTTCCTCTTTCTTTCTTCTTTCTTACTTCTTCCTTTCTTCTTTCTTTCTTCTTTCTCACTTCTTTCTTTCTTCTTTCTTTCTTACTTCTTTCTTAACTCTTTCTTTGTTTCTTCTTTCTTTCTTACTTCTTTCTTACTTCTTTCTTTCTTCTTTCTTTCTTCTTTCTTTCTTCTTTCTTTCTTTCTTCTTTCTTTCCTTCTTCTTTTTTTCCTTCTTCTTTCTTTCTTCTTTCTTTCTTCTTTCTCTCTTCTTTCTTTCTTTCTTTCTTTCTTTCTTTCTTCTTTCTTTCTTCTTTCTTTCTTTCTTTCTTTCTTCTTACTTTCTTCTTTCTTTCTTCTTCCTTTCTTCTTTCTTTCTTCTTTCTTTCTTCCTTCTTTCCTTCTACTTTCTTTCTTTCTTCTTTCTCTCTTCTTTCTTTCTTCTTTCTTTCTTTCTTCTTTCTTTCCTTCTTCTTTTTTTCCTTCTTCTTTCTTTCTTCTTTATTTCTTCTTTCTTTCCTCCTTCGTTCTTCTTACTTTCTTCTTTCTTCCTTCTTTCTTCCTTCTTTCTTTCTTTCTTCTTTCTTTCTTTCCTCTTTCTTTCCTCTTTCTTTCTTCTTTCTTTCTTCTTTCTTTCTTCTTTCTTTCTTCTTTCTTACATCTTTCTTTCTTTCTTCTTTCTTTCTTCTTTCTTTCTTTCTTTTTTCATTCTACTTTCTTTCTTCTTTCTTTCTTCCTTCGTTCTTCTTTCTTTCTTCTTTCCTACTTTCTTCTTTCTTTTTTCTTTCTTTCCTTCTACTTTCTTTCTTTCTTCTTTCTCTCTTCTTTCTTTCTTCTTTCTTTCTTTCTTCTTTCTTCGTTCTTTCTTTCTTTCTTCCTTCTTTCTTCTTTCTTTCTTCTTTCTTTCTTCCTTTCTTCTTTCTTTCTTCTTTCTTTCTTCTTTCTTTCTTTCTTCTTTCTTTCTTTTTTCTTTCTTTCATTCTTCTTTCTTTCTTTCTTCTTTCTTTCTTTCTTCTTTCTTTCTTTTTTCTTTCTTTCTTGTTCCTTTCTTCTTTCTTTCTTCTTTCTTTCTTCTTTCTTACTTCTTTCTTTCTTCTTTCTTACTTCTTTCTTTCTTTATTTCTTCTTTCTTTCTTCTTTCCTTCTTTCTTCTTTCTTCGTTCTTTCTTTCTTTCTTCCTTCTTTCTTCTTTCTTTCTTCTTTCTTTCTTCTTTCTTTCTTTGTTCTTTCTTTATTTTTTCTTTCTTTCTTCTTTCTTTCTTCTTTCTTTCTTTCTTCTTTCTTTATTATATCTTCCTTCATTCTTTCTTCTTTCTTTTTTCCTTCTTTCTTCTTTCTTTCTTCTTTCTTTCTTCTTTCTTTCTTCTTACTTTCTTCTTTCTTTCTTTCTTTCTCATTTCTTTCTTCTTTCTTTCTTTCTTCTTTCTTTCTTTCTTTCTTTCTTCTTTCTTTCTTCTTTCTTTCTTCCGTCTTTATTCTTTCTTTCTTCTTTCTTTCTTTCTTTCTTCTTTCTTTCCTCTTTATTTCTTCTTTATTTCTTCTGTCTTTCTTCCTTCTTTCTTTCTTCTTTCTTTCTTGTTTTTTTATTTCTTTCTTTTTTTTCTTCTTACTTTCTTTCTTCTTTCTTTCTTCTTTCTTTCATCTTTCTTTCTTTCCTTTTTCTTCTTTATTTCTTTCTTCTTTCTTTCTTCTTTCTTCTTTCTTTCTTCTTTCTTCTTTCTTTCTTCTTTCTTTCCTTCTTACATCTTTCTTACTTCTTTCTTTCTTCTTTCTTTCTTCTTTCTTCTTTCTTCTTTCTTTCCTTCGTTCTTCTTTCTTACTTCTTTCTTTCTTCTTTCTTTCTTCTTTCTTTCTTTCTTCTTTCTTACTTCTTTCTTATTTCTTTCTTCTTTCTTTTTTCTTTCTTTCTTTCTTTCTTTCTTCTTTCTTCTTTCTTTCTTTCTTCTTTCTTTCTTTCTTATTTCTTCTCTCTTTCTTTCTTCTTTCTTTTTTCTTTCTTTCTTTCTTCTTCCTTCCCTCTTACTTTCTTCTTTCTTTCTTCTTTCTTTCTTTCTTCTTTCTTTCTCCTTTCTTTCTTCTTTCTTTCTTTCTTCTTCTTTTCTTCTTTCTTTCTTCTTTCTTTCTTCTTTCTTTCTTTCTTCTTTCTTTCTCCTTTCTTTCTGCTTTCTATCTTCTTTCTTTCTCCTTTCTTTCTTCTTTATTTCTTCTTTCTTTCTTCTTTCTTTCTCCTTTCTTTCTTCTTTCTTTCTTTCTTCTTCTTTTCTTCTTTCTTTCTTCATTCTTCTTCTTTCTTTCTTTCTTCTTTCTTTCTCCTTTCTTTCTTCTCTCTTTCTTTCTTACTTCTTTCTTTCTTCTTTCTTTCTTCTTTCTTTCTTCTTTCTTTCTTTCTTCTTTCTCTCTTCTTCCTTTCTTCTTTCTTTCTTCCTTCTTTCTTTCTTTTTTTTTCTTCCGTTCTTCTTTCGTTTTTTTTTATTTCTTTCTTCTTTCTTTCTTTCTTCTTTCTTCTTTCTTCTTCTTTCTTCCTTCTTTCTTCTTTCTTTCTTTCTTCTTTCTTTTTTCTTACTTTCCTCTTTCTTTCTTTCTTCTTTATTTCTTCTTTCTCTCTTTCTTATTTCCTCCTTTATTCTTTCTTTCTTCATTCTTTCATCTTTCTTTCTTCTTTTTTTCTTCTTTATTTCTTCTTTCTTTCTTAATTCTTTCTTACTTCTTTCTTACTTCTTTCTTCTTTCTTTCTTCTTTCTCTCTTCTCTCTTCTTTCTTCTTTCTTACTTCTTTCTTTCTTTCTTCTTTCTTTCTTTTTCTTTCTTCTTTCTTCTTTATTTCTTCTCTCTTTCTTCTTTCTTTCTTTATTCTTTCTTTCTTCTTTCTTCTTTCTTTCATATTTCTTTCTTCTTTCTTGCTTTCTTCTTTCTTTATTTCTTCTTCCTTTATTCTTTATTTATTCTTCCTTTCTTGTTTCTTTCTTCTTCCTTTCTTCTTTCTTACTTCTTACTTCTTTCTTACTTCTTTCTTCTTTCTTTCTTCTTTCTCTCTTCTTTCTTCTTTCTTTCTTCTTTCTTTCTGCTTTCTTTCTGCTTTCTTTCTTTCTTCTTTCTTTCCTCTTTCTTTCTTACTTCTTTCTTTATTCTTTCTTACTTCTTTCTTACTTCTTTCTTTATTCTTTCTTTCTTCATTCTTTCTTTCTTCTTTCTTTTTTTCTTCTTTATTTCTTCTATCTTTCTTTCTTTCTTTCTTCATTCTTCCTTTCTTATTTCTTTCTTTGTTCTTTCTTTCTTCTTTCTTTCTGCTTTCTTCTTTCTTTCTTCTTTCTTTCTTCTTTCTTTCTTTTTTCTTTCTTTCTTCTTTTTTCTTATTTCTTTCTTCTTTCTTTCTTTCTTCTTTCTTCTTTCTTTCTTTTTTCTTTATTCTTTCTTTATTCTTCTTTTCTTCTTCCTTTCTTCTTCCTTTCTTCTTTCTTCTTTCTTTCCTCTTTTTTTATTCTTTATTTCGTCTTCCTTTCTTACATTTTTCTTACTGCTTTCTTTCTTTCTTAATTCTTTCTTACTTCTTTCTTACTTCTTTCTTACTTCTTTCTTTCTTCATTCTTTCTTCTTTCATTCTTTCTTATTTCTTTCTTTCTGCTTTCTTTCTTCTCTCTTTCTTTATTCTTTCTTTCTTTCTTACTTCTTTCTTTCTTCTTTCTTTCTTCTCTCTTTCGTCTTTCTTTCTTTCTTCTTTCTTTCTTCTTTCTTTCTTACTCCGTTCTTACTTCTTTCTTTTTTTCTTCTTTCTTTCTTCTTTCTTTAATTCTTCTTTCTTTCTTCTTTCTTTCTTATTTCTTTCTTACTTCTTTCTTACTTCTTTCTTACTTCTTTCTTTCTTCTTTCTTTCTTCTTTCTATCTTCTTTCTTTCTTTCTTTCTTCTTTCTTTCTTCTTTCTTTCTTTTTTCTTACTTCTATCTTTCTTCTTTCTTTCTTCTTTCTTTCTTCTTTCTTCTTTCTTACTACTTTTTTACTTCTTTCTTATTTCTTTCTTACTTCTTTCTTTCTTCATTCTTTCTTCTTTCTTTCTTTCTTCTTTCTTACTTCTTTCTTTCTTTTTACTTACTTCTTTCTTTCTTCTTTCTTTCTACTTTCTTTCTTCTTTATTTCTTCTTTCTTACTTCTTTTTACTTCTTTCTTCTTTCTTTCTTTCTTCTTTCATTCTTGCTTCTTTCTTACATCTTTCTTTCCTCTTTCTTTCTTTCTTCTTTCTTTCTTCCTTCTTTCTTTCTTCTTTCTTTCTTTCTTCTTTCTTTCTATCTTCTTTCTTTCTTTCTTTCTTCTTTCTTACTTCTTTCTTTCTTCTTTCTTTCTTCTTTCATTCTTTCTTCTTTCTTTCTTTCTTTCTTTCTTTCTTTCTTTCTTTCTTCTTTCTTTCCTCATTGTTTCTTCATTCTTTATTCTTTCCTTCTTCTTTCATTTTTTCTTCTTTCTTTCTTCTTTATTTCTTTCTTTCTTCTTTCTTTCTTCTTTCCTTTTTCTTTCTTCTTTCTTTCTTGATTCTTTCTTACTTATTTCTTACTTCATTCATTCTTTCATTCTTCTTTCATTCTTCTTTCTTACTTCTTTCTTTCTTCTCTCTTTCTTTCCTATTTCTTTCTCTCTTCTTTCTTTCTTCTTTCTTTCCCCTTTCTTTCTTTCTTTCTTTCTTTCTTTCTTTATTTCTTTATTTCTTTCTTTCTTTTTTTCTTTCTTCTTTCTTTCTTACTTCTTTCTTCTTTATTTCTTCTTTCTATCTTCTTTCTTTCTTTCTTTCTCTCTTTTTCTTTTTTTTTTTCTTTCTTCTTTCTGTCATCCTTCTTACTTCTTTCTTTCTTCTTTCTTTCTTCTTTCTTTCTTCTTTCTTCTTTCTTACTTCTTTTTTACTTCTTTCTTATTTCTTTCTTTCTTCTTTCTTTCTTCATTCTTTCTTCTTTCTTTCTTTCTTCTTTCTTTCTTCTTTCTTTCTTTTTACTTACTTCTTTCTTTCTTCTTTCTTTCTTCTTTCTTACTTCTTTCTTTCTTCTTTCTTACTTCTTTTTTACTTCTTTCTTCTTTCGTTCTTCCTTCTTTCTTCTTTCTTTCTTCTTTCTTTCTTACTTCTTTCTTACTTCTTTCTTACTTCTTTCTTACTTCTTTCTTTCTTCTTTCTTTCTTCTTTCTTTTTTCTTCTTTCTTTCTTCTTTCTTTCTTTCTTTCTTTCTTCTTTCTTTCTTTCTTTTTTTCTCTTCTTTCCTTCTTCTTTCTTTCTTATTTCTTTCTTCTTTCTTAATTCTTTCTTACTTGTTTCTTAATTCTTTATTACTTCTTTTTTCTTCTTTCTTTCTCCTTTCTTTGTTCTTTCTTTCTTTCTTCTTTCTTTCTTTCTTCTTTCTTTCTTCTTTCTTTTTTCTTTCTTTTCTCTTAATTGATTCTTTCTTTCTTTCTTTTCTCTCTCTTCTTTCATTCTACTTTCATTCTTCTTTCTTACTTCTTTGCTTCTTTCTTTCTTCTTTCTTCTTTCTTTCTTTCTTCTTTCTTCTTTCTTTCTTTCTTCTTTCATTCTTTCTTCTTTCTTTCTTTCTTCTTTCTTTCTTCCTTCTCTCTTTCTTTGTTCTTTCTTCTTTCTTTCTACTTTATTCTTTCTTTCTTCTCTCTATCTTCTTTCTTTCTTCTTTCTTTCTTCTTTCTTACTTCTTTCTTACTTGTTTCTTACCTCTTTCTTACTTCTTTTTTCTTCTTACTTTCTTCTTTCTTTCTTCTTTCTTTCTATCTTTCTTCTTTCTTTCTTTCTTCTTTCTTTCTTCCTTCTTTCTGTCTTCTTTCTTTCTTCTTTCTTTCTTCTTTCTTTCTTTCTCCTTTGTTTCTTTCTTCTTTCTTTCTTTCTTTCTTTCTTTCTTTCTTTCTTTCTTTCTTTCGTTCTTTCGTTCTTTCGTTCTTTCGTTCTTTCGTTCTTTCGTTCTTTCTTTCTTCTTTCTTCCTTTCTTCTTTCTTTCTTCTTCTTTCTTTCTTCTATCTTTCTTGTTTTTTCTTCTTTCTTCTTTCTTTCTTCTTTCTTTCCCCTTTCTTTCTTCTTTATTTCTTTCTTTCTTCTTTCTTTCTTCTTTCGTTCTTTCTTCTTTCTTTCTCTTTTTTTTCTTTCTTCTTTCTTTCTTCTTTCTTTCTTATTTCTTACTTATTTCTTCCTTCTTTCTTCCATCTTTTTTTCTTCTTTCTATCTTCTCTATCTTCTTTCTTTCTTTCTTCTTTCTTTCTTCTTTCTTTCTTATACCTTACTTCTTTCTTACTTCTTCCTTCTTTCTTTCTTCTTTCTTTCTTTCTTCTTTCTTTCTTTCTATCTTTCTTCTTTATTTCTTCTCTCGTTCTTCTTTCTTTCTTTTTTCTTTCTTACTTCTTTATTACTTCTTTCTTTCTTCTTTCTTTCTTCTTTCTTTCTTCCTTCCTTCTTCTTTCTTCTTTCCTTCTTTCTTCTTTCTTTCTTCTTTCTTCTTTCTTTCTTATTTTTTTCCTTCTTACTTCTTTCTTAATTCTTTCTTTCTTCTTTCTTTATTTCTTCTTTCTTTCTTCTTTATTTCTTTCTTCTTTCTTCGTTCTTTCTTTCTTTCTTCCTTCTTTCTTCTTTCTTTCTTTCTTTCTTCTTACCTTCTTCTTTCTTTATTCTTTCTTTCTTCTTTCTTTCTTTCTTGTTTCTTTCTTTCTTCTTTCCTTCTTCTTACATTCTTTCTTACTTCATTCTTAATTTATCTAACTTCTTTCTTTCTACTTTCTTTCTTCTTACTTTCTTTCTTCTTTCTTTCTTCTTTCTTACTTCTTTCTTTCTTTCTTCTTTCTTTCTTCTTTCTTCTTTCTTTCTTTCTTCTTTCTTTCTTCTTCATTTCTTCATTCTTTCTTCTTTCTTTCTTCTTTCTTTCTTACTTTTTTCTTTCTTCTTTCTTTCTTCTTTCTTTCTTCTTTCTTTCTTCTTTATTTCTTTATTCTTTCTTTCTTCTTTCTTTCTTCCCTCTTTTTTTCTTCTTTCTTTCTTTCTTCTTTCTTTCTTTCTTTTTTCTTTCTTCTTACTTTCTTTCTTCTTTCTTTCTTTCTTCTTCCTTTCTTCTTTATTTCTTGTTCCTTTCTTACTTCTTTATTTCTTCTTCCTTTCTTCTTTCTTTCTTCTTTCTTTCTTCTTTCTCTCTTCTTTCTTTCTTTCTTTCTTTCTTTCTTCTTTCTTCTTTCTTTCCTCTTTCTTTCTTCTTTCTTACTTCTTCCTTTCTTCTTTCTTTCTTCTTTCTCACTTCTTTCTTTCTTCTTTCTTTCTTACTTCTTTCTTAACTCTTTCTTTGTTTCTTCTTTCTTTCTTACTTCTTTCTTACTTCTTTCTTTCTTCTTTCTTTCTTCTTTCTTTCTTCTTTCTTTCTTTCTTCTTTCTTTCCTTCTTCTTTTTTTCCTTCTTCTTTCTTTCTTCTTTCTTTCTTCTTTCTCTCTTCTTTCTTTCTTTCTTTCTTTCTTTCTTTCTTCTTTCTTTCTTCTTTCTTTCTTTCTTTCTTTCTTCTTTCTTTCTTCTTTCTTTCTTCTTCCTTTCTTCTTTCTTTCTTCTTTCTTTCTTCTTTCTTTCCTTCTACTTTCTTTCTTTCTTCTTTCTCTCTTCTTTCTTTCTTCTTTCTTTCTTTCTTCTTTCTTTCCTTCTTCTTTTTTTCCTTCTTCTTTCTTTCTTCTTTATTTCTTCTTTCTTTCCTCCTTCGTTCTTCTTACTTTCTTCTTTCTTCCTTCTTTCTTCCTTCTTTCTTTCTTTCTTCTTTCTTTCTTTCCTCTTTCTTTCCTCTTTCTTTCTTCTTTCTTTCTTCTTTCTTTCTTCTTTCTTTCTTCTTTCTTACATCTTTCTTTCTTTCTTCTTTCTTTCTTCTTTCTTTCTTTCTTTTTTCATTCTACTTTCTTTCTTCTTTCTTTCTTCCTTCGTTCTTCTTTCTTTCTTCTTTCCTACTTTCTTCTTTCTTTTTTCTTTCTTTCCTTCTACTTTCTTTCTTTCTTCTTTCTCTCTTCTTTCTTTCTTCTTTCTTTCTTTCTTCTTTCTTCGTTCTTTCTTTCTTCCTTCTTTCTTCTTTCTTTCTTCTTTCTTTCTTTCTTTCTTCTTTCTTTCTTCTTTCTTTCTTCTTTCTTTCTTTCTTCTTTCTTTCTTTTTTCTTTCTTTCATTCTTCTTTCTTTCTTTCTTCTTTCTTTCTTTCTTCTTTCTTTCTTTTTTCTTTCTTTCTTCTTTCTTTCTTCTTTCTTTCTTCTTTCTTTCTTCTTTCTTTCTTCTTTCTTACTTCTTTCTTTCTTCTTTCTTACTTCTTTCTTTCTTTATTTCTTCTTTCTTTCTTCTTTCCTTCTTTCTTCTTTCTTCGTTCTTTCTTTCTTTCTTCCTTCTTTCTTCTTTCTTTCTTCTTTCTTTCTTCTTTCTTTCTTCTTTCTTTCTTTGTTCTTTCTTTATTTTTTCTTTCTTTCTTCTTTCTTTCTTCTTTCTTTCTTCTTTCTTTCTTTGTTCTTTCTTTATTTTTTCTTTCTTTCTTCTTTCTTTCTTCTTTCTTTCTTCTTTCTTTATTATATCTTCCTTCTTTCTTTCTTCTTTCTTTTTTCCTTCTTTCTTCTTTCTTTCTTCTTTCTTTCTTCTTTCTTTCTTCTTACTTTCTTTCTTCTTTCTTTCTTTCTTTCTCATTTCTTTCTTCTTTCTTTCTTTCTTCTTTCTTTCTTTCTTTCTTCCTTCTTTCTTTCTTCTTTCTTTCTTCCGTCTTTATTCTTTCTTTCTTCTTTCTTTCTTTCTTTCTTCTTTCTTTCCTCTTTATTTCTTCTTTATTTCTTCTGTCTTTCTTCCTTCTTTCTTTCTTCTTTCTTTCTTGTTTTTTTATTTCTTTCTTTTTTTTCTTCTTACTTTCTTTCTTCTTTCTTTCTTCTTTCCTACTTCTTTCTTTCTTCTTTCTTTCTTCTTTCTTTCATCTTTCTTTCTTTATTTTTTCTTCTTTATTTCTTTCTTCTTTCTTTCTTCTTTCTTCTTTCTTCTTTCTTTCCTTCTTACTTCTTTCTTACTTCTTTCTTTCTTTCTTTCTTTCTTCTTTCTTCTTTTTTTCTTTCTTCTTTCTTTCTTTCTTATTTCTTCTCTCTTTCTTTCTTCTTTCTTTTTTCTTTCTTTCTTTCTTCTTCCTTCCCTCTTACTTTCTTCTTTCTTTCTTCTTTCTTTCTTTCTTCTTTCTTTCTTCTTTCTTTCTCCTTTCTTTCTTCTTTCTTTCTTTCTTCTTCTTTTCTTCTTTCTTTCTTCTTTCTTTCTTCTTTCTTTCTTTCTTCTTTCTTTCTCCTTTCTTTCTTCTTTCTATCTTCTTTCTTTCTCCCTTCTTTCTTCTTTCTTTCTTTCTTCTTCATTTCTTCTTTCTTTCTTCATTCTTCTTCTTTCTTTCTTTCTTCTTTCTTTCTCCTTTCTTTCTTCTCTCTTTCTTTCTTACTTCTTTCTTTCTTCTTTCTTTCTTCTTTCTTTCTTCTTTCTTTCTTTCTTCTTTCTCTCTTCTTCCTTTCTTCTTTCTTTCTTCCTTCTTTCTTTCTTTTTTTTTCTTCCGTTCTTCTTTCTTTTTTTTTATTTCTTTCTTCTTTCTTTCTTTCTTCTTTCTTCTTTCTTTCTTCTTTCTTCCTTCTTTCTTCTTTCTTTCTTTCTTCTTTCTTTCTTCTTACTTTCCTCTTTCTTTCTTTCTTCTTTATTTCTTCTTTCTCTCTTTCTTATTTCTTCCTTTCTTCTTTCTTTCTTCATTCTTTCATCTTTCTTTCTTCTTTTTTTCTTCTTTATATCTTCTTTCTTTCTTAATTCTTTCTTACTTCTTTCTTACTTCTTTCTTCTTTCTTTCTTCTTTCTCTCTTCTTTCTTCTTTCTTACTTCTTTCTTTCTTCTTTCTTTCTTCTTTCTTTCTTTCTTCTTTCTTTCTTTTTCTTTCTTCTTTCTTCTTTATTTCTTCTCTCTTTCTTCTTTCTTTCTTTATTCTTTCTTTCTTCTTTCTTCTTTCTTTCATATTTCTTTCTTCTTTCTTGCTTTCTTCTTTCTTTATTTCTTCTTCCTTTATTCTTTATTTATTCTTCCTTTCTTGTTTCTTTCTTCTTCCTTTCTTCTTTCTTACTTCTTTCTTACTTCTTTCTTACTTCTTTCTTCTTTCTTTCTTCTTTCTCTCTTCTTTCTTCTTTCTTTCTTCTTTCTTTCTGCTTTCTTTCTGCTTTCTTTCTTTCTTCTTTCTTTCCTCTTTCTTTCTTACTTCTTTCTTTATTCTTTCTTTCTTCATTCTTTCTTTCTTCTTTCTTTTTTTCTTCTTTATTTCTTCTTTCTTTCTTTCTTTCTTTCTTCATTCTTCCTTTCTTATTTCTTTCTTTGTTCTTTCTTTCTTCTTTCTTTCTGCTTTCTTCTTTCTTTCTTCTTTCTTTCTTATTTCTTTCTTTTTTCTTTCTTTCTTCTTTTTTCTTATTTCTTTCTTCTTTCTTTCTTTCTTCTTTCTTCTTTCTTTCTTTTTTCTTTATTCTTTCTTTATTCTTCTTTTCTTCTTCCTTTCTTCTTCCTTTCTTCTTTCTTCTTTCTTTCCTCTTTTTTTATTCTTTATTTCGTCTTCCTTTCTTACTTTTTTCTTACTTCTTTCTTTCTTTAACTCTTTCTTACTTCTTTCTTACTTCTTTCTTACTTCTTTCTTTCTTCATTCTTTCTTCTTTCATTCTTTCTTATTTCTTTCTTTCTGCTTTCTTTCTTCTCTCTTTCTTTATTCTTTCTTTCTTTCTTACTTCTTTCTTTCTTCTTTCTTTCTTCTCTCTTTCGTCTTTCTTTCTTTCTTCTTTCTTTCTTCTTTCTTTCTTACTTCGTTCTTACTTCTTTCTTTTTTTCTTCTTTCTTTCTTCTTTCTTTAATTCTTCTTTCTTTCTTCTTTCTTTCTTACTTCTTTCTTACTTCTTTCTTACTTCTTTCTTACTTCTTTCTTTCTTCTTTCTTTCTTCTTTCTATCTTCTTTCTTTCTTTCTTTCTTCTTTCTTTCTTCTTTCTTTCTTTTTTCTTACTTCTATCTTTCTTCTTTCTTTCTTCTTTCTTTCTTCTTTCTTCTTTCTTACTACTTTTTTACTTCTTTCTTATTTCTTTCTTACTTCTTTCTTTCTTCATTCTTTCTTCTTTCTTTCTTTCTTCTTTCTTACTTCTTTCTTTCTTTTTACTTACTTCTTTCTTTCTTCTTTCTTTCTACTTTCTTTCTTCTTTATTTCTTCTTTCTTACTTCTTTTTACTTCTTTCTTCTTTCTTTCTTTCTTCTTTCATTCTTGCTTCTTTCTTTCATCTTTCTTTCCTCTTTCTTTCTTTCTTCTTTCTTTCTTCCTTCTTTCTTTCTTCTTTCTTTCTTTCTTCTTTCTTTCTATCTTCTTTCTTTCTTTCTTTCTTCTTTCTTACTTCTTTCTTTCTTCTTTCTTTCTTCTTTCATTCTTTCTTCTTTCTTTCTTTCTTTCTTTCTTCCATATTTCTTTCTCTCTTCTTTCTTTCTTCTTTCTTTCTCCTTTCTTTCTTTCTTTCTTTCTTTCTTTCTTTCTTTCTTTCTTTCTTTCTTTCTTTCTTTCTCTCTTTCTTTCTTTCTTCCTTTCTTTCTTTCCTTCTTTCTTTCTTACTTTCTTTCTCTCTTTCTTTCTTTCTTTCTTTCTTTCTTTCTTTCTTTCTTTCTTTCTCTCTTTCTTTCTTCTTTCTTTCCTCATTGTTTCTTCATTCTTTATTCTTTCCTTATTCTTTCATTTTTTCTTCTTTCTTTCTTCTTTATTTCTTTCTTTCTTCTTTCTTTCTTCTTTCCTTTTTCTTTCTTCTTTCTTTCTTGATTCTTTCTTACTTATTTCTTACTTCATTCATTCTTTCATTCTTCTTTTTTACTTATTTCTTCTTTCGTTCTTCCTTCTTTCTTCTTTCTTTCTTCTTTCTTTCTTACTTCTTTCTTACTTCTTTCTTACTTCTTTCTTACTTCTTTCTTTCTTCTTTCTTTCTTCTTTCTTTTTTCTTCTTTCTTTCTTCTTTCTTTCTTTCTTTCTTCTTTCTTTCTTTCTTTTTTTCTCTTCTTTCCTTCTTCTTTCTTTCTTATTTCTTTCTTCATTCTTAATTCTTTCTTACTCGTTTCTTAATTCTTTATTACTTCTTTTTTCTTCTTTCTTTCTCCTTTCTTTGTTCTTTCGTTCTTTCTTCTTTCTTTCTTTCTTCTTTTTTCCTTTCTTCTTTCTTCCTTTCTTCTTTCTTTCTTTCTTCTTTCTTCTTTCTTTCATTCTTCTTTCTTTCTTTCTTGTTTCTTTCTTTCTTTCTTCTTTCTTTCTTTCTTTTTTCTCTCTTCTTTCCTTCTTCTTTCATTCTTCTTTCTTTCTTCTTTCTTAGTTCTTTCTTTCTTCTTTCTTTCTTTCTTCTTTCTTTCTTCTTTCTTTCCTCTTTCTTTCTTCTTTCTTTCTTCTTTGTTTCTTCTTTCTTTCCTCTTTCTTCTTTCTTTCTTCTTTCTTCTTTCTTTCTTCTTTCTTCTTTCTTTCTTCTTTCTTACTTTCTTCTTTCTTTCTTCTTTTTTTTTTTCTTTCTTCTTTCTTACTTCTTTCTTTATTCTTTCTTACTTCTTTCTTACTTCTTTCTTTCTTCTTCCTTTCTTCTTTCTTTCTTCTTCCTTCTTTCTTCTTTCTTTCATTCTTCTTTCTTTATTCTTTCTTTATTCTTTCTTTCTTCTTTATTTCTTTCTTCTTTCTTTCTTCTTTCTTTCTTCTTTCTTTGTTTCTTTATTCTTTCTTTCTTCTTTCTTTCTTTCTTCTTTCTTTCTTCTTTCTTTCTTCTTTCTTTGTTTCTTTCTTCTTTCTTTCTTCTTTCTTTCTTCTTTCTTTCTTCTTTCTTTCTTCTTTCTTACTTCTTTCTTTCTTTCTTCTTTCTTTCTTCTTTCTTTCTTCTTTCTTACTTCTTTCTTTCTTTCTTCTTTCTTTCTTCTTTCTTTCTTCTTTCTTTCTTCTTTCTTTCTTTCTCCTTTATTTCCTTCTTTCTTTCTTCTTTCATTCTTCTTTCTTTCTTCTTTATTTCTTCTTTCTTTCTTTCTCCTTTATTTCCTTCTTTCTTTCTTCTTTCATTCTTCTTTCTTTCTTCTTTCTTTCTTTCTTCTTTCTTTGTTCTTTCTTTCTTTCTTCTTTCTTTCTTCTTTCTTTCTTCTTTCTTTCTTCTAACTTTCTTTCTTCTTCCTTTCTTCTTTCTTTCTTCTTTCTTTCTTCTTTCTTTCTTCTTTCTTACTTCTTTCTTACTTCTTTCTTACTTGTTTCTTTCTTTTTGTTACTTATTTTTTTTCTTCATTCTTTCTTCTTTCTTTCTTCTTTCTTTCATTCTTCTTTCTTTCTTACTTCTTTCTTTCTTTCTTCTTTCTTTCTTCTTTCTTTCTACTTTCTTTCTTTCTTCATTATTTCTTCTTTCTTTCTTCTTTCTTTCTTCTTTCTTTCTTCTTTTTTTCTTTCTTCTTTCTTTCTTCTTTCTTTCTTGTTTCTTCTTTCTTTCTTTCTTCTTTCATTCTTCTTTCTTTCTTCTTTCTTTCTTCTTTCTTAATTTCTTCTTTCTTTCTTTTTTCTTTCCTCTTTCTTTCGTCTTTCTTTCTTGTTTCGTCTTTCTTTCTTTCTTCTTTCTTTCTTCTTTCTTTCTTCTTTCTTCTTTCTTTCGTTCTTCTTTCTTTCTTTCTTCTTTCTTTCTTCTTTCTTTCTTCTTTCTTACTTTCTTCTTTCTTTCTTCTTTCTTTATTCCTTCTTTCTTTCTTTTTTCTTCTTTCATTCTTCTTTCTTTCTTTATTATTTCTTTCTTATTTTTTTCTTTCTTCTTTCATTCTTCTTTCTTTCTTCTTTCATTCTTCTTTCTTTATTTATTATTTATTTCTTCTTTCTTTCTTTCTTCTTTCTTTCTTCTTCCTTTCTTCTTTCATTCTTCTTTCTTTCTTTATTATTTCTTTCTTCCTTCTTTCTTAATTCTTTCTTCCTTTCTTGTTTCTTCTTTCTTTCTTCTTTCTTTCTTCTTTTTTCCTTCTTTCTTTCTTCTTTCTTTCTGCTTTCTTTCTTCTTTCTTTCTTTCTTCTTCCTTTCTTCTTTCTTTCTTCTTTCTTTCTTCTTTCTTTCTTCTTTCTTACTTCTTTCTTACTTGTTTCTTACTTTTTGTTACTTATTTTTTTTCTTCATTCTTTTTTCTTTCTTTCTTCTTTCTTTCATTCATCTTTCTTTCTTACTTCTTTCTTTCTTCTTTCTTTCTACTTTCTTTCTTTCTTCATTATTTCTTCTTTCTTTCTTCTCTCTTTCTTATTTCTTTCTTCTTTTTTTCTTTCTTCTTTCTTTCTTCTTTCTTTCTTCTTTCTTTCTTACTTCTTTCTTAACTCTTTCCTTGTTTCTTCTTTCTTTCTTACTTCTTTCTTTCTTCTTTCTTTCTTCTTTCTTTCTTTCTTCTTTCATTCTTTTTTTCTCTCTTTCTTCTTTCTTACTTCTTTCTTTCTTCTTTCTTTCTTCTTTCTTTCTTCTTTCTTTCTTTCTTTTTTCTTTCTTTCTTTCTTATTTATTTCTTCTTTCTTTCTTCTTTTTTTCTTTCTTCTTTCTTTCTTTCTTCTTTCTTTATTTCTTCTTTCTTTCTTCTTTCTTTCTTCCTTCGTTCTTCTTTCTTCTTTCCTTCTTTCTTCTTTCTTTCTTCTTTCTTCTTTCTTTCTTCTTTCTTTCCTTCATACTTCTTTCTTACTTCTTTCTTTCTTCTTTCTTTATTTCTTCTCTCTTTCTTCTTTCTTTCTTTCTTCTTTCTTTCTTCTTTCTTTCTTCTTTCTTTCTCCTTTCTTTCTTCTTTCTTTCTTTCTTCTTTCCTTCTTCTTACTTTCTTTCTTACTTCTTTCTTAATTTTTCTAACTTCTTTCTTTCTTCTTTCTTTCTTCTTACTTTCTTCTTTCTTTCTTCTTTCTTCTTTCTTTCTTTCTTCTTTCTTTCTTCTTTCTTTCATTCTTCTTTCTTTCTTCTTTCTTACTTCTTTCTTTCTTTCTTCTTTCATTCTTTTTTCTCTCTTTCTTCTTTCTTCTTTCTTTCTTCTTTCTTTCTTTCTTCTTTCATTCTTTTTTTCTCTCTTTCTTCTTTCTTACTTCTTTCTTTCTTCTTTCTTTCTTCTTTCTTTCTTCTTTCTTTCTTTCCTGTTTCTTTCTTTCTTTCTTATTTATTTCTTCTTTCTTTCTTCTTTCTTTCTTTCTTCTTTCTTTCATGTTTCTTTCTTTCTTCTTTCTTTCTCCTTTCTTTCTTTCTTCTTTCATTCTTTTTTCTCTGTTACTTCTTTCTTACTTCTTTCTTTCATCTTTCTTTCTTCTTTCTTTCTTCTTTCTTTCTTCTTTCTTTCTTCTTTCTTTCTTCTTTCTTTCTTTTTTCTTTCCTTCTTTCTTCTTTCTTTCTTTCTTCTTTCTTTCTTTTTTCTTACTTTCTTCTTTCTTTCTTCTTTCTTTCTTCTTTCTTACTTCTTTCTTTCTTCTTCCTTTCTTCTTTCTTTCTTCTTCCTTCTTTCTTCTTTCTTTCATTCTTCTTTCTTTATTCTTTCTTTCTTCTTTCTTTCTTCTTTCTTTCTTCTTTCTTTCTTTTTTCTTTCTTAATTCTTTCTTTCTTCTTTCTTTCTTCTTTCTTTCTTCTTTCTTTCTTCTTTCTTTCTTCATTCTTTCTTTCTTCCTTCTTTCTTCTTTCTTTCTTCTTTCTTTCTTCATTCTTTCTTTCTTCCTTCTTTCTTCTTTCTTTCTTCTTTCTTTCTTCTTTCTTTCTTTCTGTCTTCTTTCTTTCTTCTCTCTTTCTTCTTTCTTTCTTTCTTCTTTCTTTCTTATTTCTGTCTTCTTTCTTTCTTCTTTCTTTCTTCTTTCTTTCTTTCTTTCTTCTTTCTTTCTTATTTCTTTCTTCTTTCTTTCTTCTTTCTTTCTTCTTTCTTCTTTCTTTCGTTCTTCTTTCTTTCTTTCTTCTTTCTTACTTCTTTCTTTCTTCTTTCTTACTTCTTTCTTACTTCTTTCTTTCTTCTTTCTTTCTTCTTCCTTTCTTCTTTCTTTCTTCTTCCTTCTTTCTTCTTTCTTCTTTCTTTCATTCTTCTTTCTTTATTCTTTCTTACTTCTTTCTTTCTTTCTTCTTTCCTTCTTCTTTCTTTCTTCTTTCTTTTTTTCTTCTTTCTTTCATCTTTCTTTCTTCTTTCTTTCTTTCTTCTTTCTTCTCTTTCTTTCTTTCTTCTTTATCTCTTCTTTCTTTCTTTATTTTTCTTTCTACTTTCTTTCTTCTTTCTTTCTTCCTTCGTTCTTCCTTCTTCTTTCCTTCTTTCTTCCTTCTTTCTTCTTTCTTCTTTCTTTCTCCTTTCTTTCCTTCTTACTTCTTTCTTACTTCTTTCTTTCTTCTTTCTTTATCTCTTCTTTCTTTCTTCTTTCTTTCTTCTTTCTTTCTTGCTTCGTTCTTCTTTCTTCTTTCCTTCTTTCTTCTTTCTTTCTTCTTTCTTCTTTCTTTCTTCTTTCTTTCCTTCTTACTTCTTTCTTACTTCTTTCTTTCTTTCTTGTTTCTTTCTTTCTTCTTTCCTTCTTCTTACTTTCTTTCTTACTTCTTTCTTAATTTTTCTAACTTCTTTCTTTCTTCTTTCTTTCTTCTTTCTTTCTTCTTTCTTTCTTCTTTCTTTCTTCTTTCTTTCTTTCTTCTTTATTTCCTTCTTTCTTTCTTCTTTGTTTCTTCTTTCTTACTTCTTTCTTTCTTCTTTCTTTCTTCTTTCTTACTTCTTTCTTTCTTTCTTCTTTATTTCATTCTTCTTTCTTTCTTCTTTCCTTCTTTCTTCTTTCTTTCTTCTTTCTTCTTTCTTTCTTCTTTCTTTCCTTCTTACTTCTTTCTTACTTCTTTCTTTCTTCTTTCTTTCTTCCTTCTTTCTTTCTTCTTTCTTTCTTCCTTCTTTCTTTCTTCTTTCTTTCTTCTTCCTTTCTTCTTTCTTTCTTTCTTGTTTCTTTCTTTCTTCTTTCCTTCTTCTTACTTTCTTTATTACTTCTTTCTTAATTTTTCTAACTTCTTTCTTTCTTCTTTCTTTCTTCTTTCTTTCTTCTTTCTTACTTATTTCTTACTTCTTCCTTTATTCTTTCTTTCTTCTTTCTTTCTTCTTTCTTCTTTCTTTCTTCTCTCTTTCCTTCTTACTTCTTTCTTACTTCTTTCTTTCTTCTTTCTTTATTTCTTCTTTCTTTCTTCTTTCCTTCTTTCTTCTTTCTTCGTTCTTTCTTTCTTTCTTCCTTCTTTCTTCTTTCTTTCTTCTTTCTTTCTTCTTTCTTTTTTTTGTTCTTTCTTTATTTTTTCTTTCTTTCTTCTTTCTTTCTTCTTTCTTTCTTTCTTCTTTCTTTATTATATCTTCCTTCTTTCTTTCTTCTTTCTTTTTTCCTTCTTTCTTCTTTCTTTCTTCTTTCTTTCTTCTTTCTTTCTTCTTACTTTCTTTCTTCTTTCTTTCTTTCTTTCTCATTTCTTTCTTCTTTCTTTCTTTCTTCTTTCTTTCTTTCTTTCTTCCTTCTTTCTTTCTTCTTTCTTTCTTCCGTCTTTATTCTTTCTTTCTTCTTTCTTTCTTTCTTTCTTTCTTCTTTCTTTCCTCTTTATTTCTTCTTTATTTCTTCTGTCTTTCTTCCTTCTTTCTTTCTTCTTTCTTTTTTCTTCTTTATTTCTTTCTTCTTTCTTTCTTCTTTCTTTCTTGTTTCTCTCTTTCTTCCTTCTTTCTTGTTTCTTTATTTCTTCTTTCTTCTTTCTTTCTTCTTTCTTTCTTTCTTCTTTCTTTCTTCTCTCTTTCTTACTTCTTTTTTCTTTCTTTCTTTCTTCTATCTATCTTCTTTCATTCTTTTTTCTTTCTTACTTCTTTCTTTCTTCTTTCTTTCTTCCCTCTTTCTTTCCTGTTTCTTTCTTTCTTCTTTCTTTCTTCTTTCTTTCTTTCTTCTTTCTTTCTTTTTTCTTTCTTTCTTCTTTCTTTCTTTCTTGTTTCTTTCTTTCTTTCTTATTTCTTTCTTCTTTCTTTCTTCTTTCTTTGTTCTTTCTTTCTTTCTTTCTTCTTTCTTCTTTCTTCTTTCTTTCTTTCTTACTTATTTCTTACTTCTTTAATTCTTCTTTCATTCTTTTTTCTCACTTCTTTCTTTCTTCTTTCTTTCTTAATTCTTACTTCTTTCTAACTTCTTTCTTTCTTCCTTCTTTCTTCTTTCTTTCTTCTTCCTTTATTCTTTCTTTCTTCTTTCTTTCTTCTTTCTTTCTTTCTTTGTTCTTTCTTTCTTCTTTCTTTATTCTTTATTTCTTTCTTATTTCTTTCTTCTTTCTTTATTCTTTCATTCTTTCTTCTTTCTTTCTTGTTTCTTCTTACTTCTTTCTTTCTTCTTCCTTTCTTCTTTCTTTCTTCTTTCTTTACTCTTTCTTTCTTCTTTCTTATTTCTTTCTTACTTCTTTCTTACTGCTTTCTTTCTTCTTTCTCTCTTACTTCTTTCTTAACTCTTTCTTTGTTTCTTCTTTCTTTCTTACTTCTTTCTTACTTCTTTCTTTCTTCTTTCTTTCTTCTTTCTTCTCTTTCTTTCTTCTTTCTTACTTCTTATTTCTTCTTTCTTTCCTCTTTCTTTCTTACTTCTTTCTTACTTCTTTCTTACTTCTTTCTTACTTCTTTATTTCCTCATTCTTACTTTTTTCTCTCTTCTTTCTTTCTTCTTTCTTTCTTCTTTCTTTCTTCTTTCTTTCTTCTTTCTTTCTTCTTTCTTTCTTCTTTCTTTCTTTCTTCTTTCTTTCTTCTTTCTTTCTTTCTTCTTTCTTCTCTTTCTTTCATTCTTCTTTCTACTTTCTTTCTTCTTTCATTCTTCTTTCTTTCTTCTTTCTTTCTTCTTTATTTCATCTTTCTTTCTTCCTTGTTTCTTTCTTTCTTCTTTCTTCCTTCTTTCTTCTTTCTTTCTTGTTTCTTTCTTTCTTCTTTCGTTCTTCTTCCTTTCTTCCTTCTTTCTTCTTTCTTTATTTCTTCTTTCTTTCTTCCTTCTTTCTTCTTTCTTTCTTTCTTCTTTCTTTCTTTCTTCTTTCTTTCTTCTTTCTTTCTTCTTTCTTTCTTCTTTATTTCTTTCTTCTTTCTTTCTTCTCTCTTTCTTCCTTCTTTCTTCTTTCTTTCTTTTTTCTTTCTTTCTTACTTCTTTCTTTCTTTCTTCTTTCTTTCTTCCTTCTTTCTTTCTTCCTTCTTTCTTTCTTGTTTCTTTCTTTCTTTCTTCTTTCTTTCTTCTTTCTTTCTTCTTTCTTTCTTCTTTCTTCTTTCTTCTTTCTTCTTTCTTTCTTTCTTTGTTTCTTCTTTCTTCTTTCTTCTTTCTTTCTTTCTTCTTTCTTCTTTCTTTCTTCTTTCTTTCTTCTTTCTTCTTTCTTCTTTCTTTCTTCTTTCTCTCTTCTTTCTTTCTTCTTTCTTTCTTCTTTCTTTCTTCTTTCTTTCTTTCTTCTTTCTTACTTCTTTCTTACTTCTTTCTTTCTTCTTTCTTTCTTCTTTCTTTCTCCTTTCTTTCTTTCTTCTTTCTTTCTTCTTTCTTTCTTCTTTCTTTCTTTCTTCTTTCTTCTCTCTCTTTCTTTCTTCTTTCTTCTCTTTCTTTCTTTCTTCTTTCTTCTTTCTTTCTTCTTTCTTTCTTCTTTCTTTCTTTCTTCTTTCTTTCTTCTTTCTTTCTTATTTCTTTCTTTCTTGTTTCTTTCTTCTTTCTCTCTTCTTTCGTTCTTCTTTCTTTCTTCTTTATTTCATCTTTCTTTCTTCCTTCGTTCTTCTTTCTTTCTTCTTTCTTCCTTCTTTCTTTCTTCTTTCTTCTTTCTTTCTTTCTTCTTTCTCTCTTCTTTTTTTCTTTCTTTTTTCTTTCTACTTTCTTTCTTCTTTCTTACTTCTTTCTTTCTTTCTTGTTTATTTCTTTCTTCTTTCCTTCTTCTTACTTTCTTTCTTACTTCTTTCTTAATTTTTCTAACTTCTTTCTTTCTTCTTTCTTTCTTCTTTCTTTCTTCTTCCTTTCTTCTTCCTTTCTTCTTTCTTTCTTCTTTCTTTCTTCTTCCTTTCTTTCTTCTTTCTTCTTTCTTTCTTTCTTCTTTCTTTCTTGTTTCTTTCTTTCTTCTTTCTTCTTCTTTCTTTCTTCTTTCTTTCTTCTTTCTCTCTTCTTACTTTCTTTCTTCTTTCTTTCTTCTATCTTTCTTCTTTCTTTCTTCTTTCTTTCTTTCTTCTTTCTTTCTTTCTTCTTTCTTACTTCTTTCTTACTTTCTTCTTTCTTCTTTCCTTCTTTCTTCTTTCTTTCTTCTTTCTTTCTTCTTTCTTTCTTCTATCTTTCTTCTTTCTTTCTTCTTTCTTTCTTTCTTCTTTCTTTCTTCTTCCTTTCTTCTTTCTTTCTTCTTTCTTTCTTCTTCCTTTCTTCTTTCTTTCTTCTTTCTTTCTTCTTTCTTTCTTCTTCCTTTCTTCTTTCTGTCTTCTTTCTTTCTTTCTTCTTTCTTTCTTGTTTCTCTCTTCTTACTTTCTTTCTTCTTTCTTTCTTCTTTCTTTCTTTCTTCTTTCTTTCTTCTTCCTTTCTTCTTTCTTTCTTCTTTCTTTCTTCTTTCTTTCTTCTTCCTTTCTTCTTTCTTTCTTCTTTCTTTCTTCTTTCTTTCTTCTTCCTTTCTTCTTTCTTTCTTCTTTCTTTCTTCTTTCTTTCTTCTTCTTTCTTCTTTCTTTCTTCTTTCTTCTTTCGTTCTTCTTTCTTCTTTCCTTCCTTCTACTTTCTTTCTTTCTTCTTTCTCTCTTCTTTTCTTTCTTCTTTCTTTCTTTCTTGTTTCTTTCTTCTTTCTCTCTTCCTTCTTTCTTCTTTCTACTTTCTTTCTTTCTTGTTTCTTTCTTCTTTCTCTCTTCCTTCTTTCTTCTTTCTTTCTTCTTTCATTCTTCTTTCTTTCTTTTTTCTTTCTACTTTCTTTCTTCTATCTTTCTTCTTTCTTTCTTCTTCCTTTCTTCTTTGTTTCTTCTATCTTTCTTCTTTCTTTCTTCTTACTTTCTTTCTTCTTTCTTTCTTCTATCTTTCTTCTTTCTTTCATCTTTCTTTCTTTCTTCTTTCTTTCTTCTTCCTTTCTTCTTTCTTTGTTCTATCTTTCTTCTTTCTTTCTTCTTACTTTCTTTCTTCTTTCTTTCTTCTATCTTTCTTCTTTCTTTCATCTTTCTTTCTTTCTTCTTTCTTTCTTCTTCCTTTCTTCTTCTTCTTTGTTCTTTCTTTCTTCTTACTTTCTTTCTTCTTTCTTTCTTCTATCTTTCTTCTTTCTTTCTTCTTTCTTTCTCTATTCTTTCTTTCTTCTTCCTTCTTCTTTCTTTCTTCTTTCATTTCTTCTTTCTTTTTTTCTTCTTTCTTTCTTTCTTCTTTCTTCTTTCTTTCTTTCTTCTTTCTTTCTTTCTTTTTTCTTTCTTCTTTCTTTCTTTCTTCTTTCTTTCTTCTTCCTTTCTTCTTTATTTCTTCTTCCTTTCTCTCTTCTTTCTTCTCTTTCTTCTTCTTTCTTTCTTCTTTCTTCTTTCTTTCTTTCTTCTTTCTTTCTTTCTTCTTTCTTTCTTCTTTCTTTCTTCTTCTTTCTTTTTCTTTCTTCTTTCTTTCTTTCTTTTTTCTTTCTTCTTTCTTTCTTTCTTCTTCCTTTCTTCTTCCTTTCTTCTTTATTT